>NC_136807.1:42926173-42933673 GCF_951216825.1 Electrona antarctica
AGAGAGAGAGGCGGGGGGAGGTGGGAGGGGGTGGGGGTTGAGAGAGAGATAGAGAGCAGGGAGAGAGAGACAATCAGAGAGAGAGAGAGATAGAGCAGGGAGAGAGAGAATCAGAGAGAGATAGCGGGGAGAGAGACAGTGAGAGAGAGAGAGAGAGAGAGAGCAGGGAGAGAGAGACAATCACTGAGAGAGAGAGAGCGGGGAGAGAGACAGTGAGAGAGAGAGAGAGAGAGCAGGGAGAGAGAGACAATCACTGAGAGAGAGAGAGCGGGGAGAGAGACAGAGAGAGAGAGAGAGAGAGGGGAGAGAGAGATAGAGAGAGAGAGAGAGAGGAGGCAGAGACGTGGTGGAAGGTCCCTCTACAAAAATGGATGTGGAGATGTGGTTTACATTTAAAACGGAGTCATTGGTCGAGCGTGACTGAGAGAGAGTTTAGCGACTGAGCGTTGTAAACAGTGTAATTAGCAAGTTCCCGTTAAGGATTTATTTAAATCTGCCATCCTTGGGGTGTGGAGTCTGACCATCGCTCCCCTCTTTCGCCTGAACCCCCCACCCCCTGCACCCCTCTCTCTCTCTCTCTCTCTCTCTCTCTCTCTCTCTCTCTCTCAGCAATGAGGAAAGTATATGGTCGGCATGTCCGAAGGTCAATCGCCATGGCAACGGCAGGCCAGGTCAGGAAGGTGATTGGCTGAGCCAGGGAGGGTGGCCAGCGGCTGTTTGTTGATTCTCTGATAGGGGTGACCTATCCCTAACCTCCACACAAATCAATACTACCTCCTTAAACTTTCATTTGTCCTCATTTGCTCGCACTCACCCCCAATTGGGAGCAATTAAGGTGGCCTTCTAGAGCCTAAAAACACATTTTTAGCACAAATTGAATCCGATTGAGAGGTTTTGTTCCTCCACGGCGAGTAGAAATGAATATAAAGGATATTGGCTTTTGTTTTCATTTTGTCACTTTCACATATAGGATTCATTCATCAATAGACAAATTTAATTACTGCCAATAGAATTGAAAATCTATATGTATACTATTAATTTCCAGTTAAAGCGCTCTTCATATGATTGTTTATAGAACAACATTGTTTTTATCTTGGTGTTGGGAGTCACCGCAGGAAAGCCTTTGTGATTGTGAGGCGTCCTCCCATCGTCTCCCACCTCCTCTTCGTTGTACGTTCGTTTCTCCACCTCATCCCTCGTATTCTCACTTTCACTACCCACAATCCCCCGTGAGGCCTACACTACCCACAATCCCCTGTGAGGCCTACACTACCCACAATCCCCTGTGAGGCCTACAAGGCTACAGGGTTTCCCTGCAGTGCAGCAGGGCTGTGTGGGTATTGCACAAGGGGCCAGTGAGGCTTTCCAACGTTGAAGCACTGGGCCCTAGTGGTAAGAGGAGGGACTGCAGGCGGACCCGTGGAAGTATTATTGGGAAACCCCGTGCAGCTGGGCTTTAACGTTGAGCGCGTTTGCACTTCCGCATTTCCCAAATCGAAAAAAAGGCTGAAGTAGAAAACGCCACTGAGCAACTTCCACTGACAGGAATAGCGGAGGGGGAGGAGCTTCGCGCCAGACCAGTCTCTATCCTTCTTTATACTCTATGGTATTGCATCTCACTGGTATTCCTCCATTCTGGGGTCACCCTCCCCCCCCCCCCCCCCCCCCCACACGGAATCACCCCTTTGAAAGGCATTGTGGTGCAATTACCAAGCAATCCATCATTCAATATGTGTATAAGACTAGAATCCCTATAGTTTCCAGCAACGTCTCGTCATAGACTTCTGATCTCCGCCCCTTCGCCGTGTTGTGGGGCAAACTGAACCATAGCTGAACGGTGTGAATGACAATTCACACACTTTGCGTTTGTAAAATGACTCATTTGTCGACTAAAGATTGAACGGAAAAACAAATGGAAAGACGATGCTTGCGCTCAACATACATACAGCTATTAGGAAGAGAGCTTTATCTCCGCAAAATCGGGGATATTATGAACACACTCACACACAGAATGGAAAGATGATTTTGACAGCTACTGCCCTCTGCCCCACTTTCACGGCTACAACTGATCAGCGCAGTAGCCTACCTTATTGAAGGAACAAACTATTATACATGTAATTGCTTAGCAAAACATCTGCAGAATTGTTGTTTTGGGTATTTTCTGCATGTGTGTTCATTTAAACGAATGAATACATTAATCAAGAACACTTTAACAAGATACAATACAATGTAGATCGGGTGCATGGTTTTTAACTGTTAAATCTGTTCATTGAAAATAGCTCACTACTAGATGGATTACAATTATACTAATAGTGATATATAAATATATAAATAAAATCATGACATGACCAACTAGACACCCAATTAAAATAGAAACCTATAAATGTGTATGTGGCTTAATTAAATGACCAGTGCTTGGCTGTTATGCATCCACGGTTCTGTGCGCCATCAGCGCCGTCAGCCGTGCACATTTTGCTTGATACTATCAATGTTTGATAGAAAGTCCAGACAATAAAATCCTTCCTTCTAAAGTCCTTCTATTGCCTGGGCCGTGGCTCAGTGGTCCAGGCACCTTGGCTGGTAATCCAGTCTGGCAGTGTGCTGCGGGTTCGACTCCCGCATGTCACCCCCCCCCATCTCTCTCCCCATTTCCTGTCAGCCTACTGTCTGTCCCTCCATAACAAATATAAAATAAAGGCGAAAGCCACAAAAAAAAACATTAAAGTCCTTCTGTTATGGCACAAGTATGAGCCGAGTAAATCTGCACCATTAAAGTAGTGTAATAGAATGGAAAAGTCACTGTTTACAAGCTCGTCATGTCACTCTAGCAAAGTGATTGATCTCTCCTAGGGTCCTACTTGCCCCACAACAAGGATACGGGCTGGAAGTGACAAATGTGTACGCCCCTTTTGGGATATTTTGCTGGGCCCTATAGGTTACTTGTTAGTAAGTAGGCTATACAGTACAATAATTTGTCTCGGACACACACAATTATAACCTATTGACAGTCACAACTAGAAAGGCTCAATCATGCTACAGTGAACTTTCCAGTATGTTATTATAGCTGGTGGCTCAAACAAAAATACTCTTATGAGTGCCGTGATTTTTCCCAGTTTTTCATGTGTTTATGAGGCGACAGTACTTCATTAGACCCCTTGGTGTGGTTGTTATGTGCAATGATGTCTTCCCTTTGTATTTAGGGTTTCTTCCTGGAGGCTGAAACCTTGACGTGCCAATGAAAAAAACAGTGACATCACAACATCATCCCCTACCCTAACCCCTCCCCTTTATCATACAACAACAGCTGTGGGCTTCAGTTCAGGTGGATCACCACCCACCAGGCACACCAGGCATAGGCTACTTAATGAACTGGTGGGCATGTCCACATATAAACGACATTTCAACAAATACTGTACACTTTTTTGAAAAAAATCTTCTCCTCCTTATATAATAATAACAATACCTGATGATCATGTTTTAGGGTGGAAAATCACGGCACTCCATCATTAACTCACTCAAATCTTGACAGATTTACAAACAGTTTGGTTTATTACAAACGTTATCAACGTGGCTATGATTCAAGATGCTTACTAATTAGTTGTTTTGAGATCAGGTGTTTGAACCTGTAGCACAGGTCAAAACCTGGCTCATAGACCAGGGCCTGAAATGCATTTTTCTAAAATAATTTCTATGCTTTAGGGGGAGCGCCTACGTCCGAGCATAGACATGGTAACGCCCCGCCTGCCTCTGATTGGCCTACCGACACTGCCGGCCTTACCAGAGTTTCCTCCGAGGTGGAAGATACATGCTGGATAGTCTGCCGCGAGTATGATATAATACAAGAGAATGACAGCTTGGCACGCGGGACAGTAACTTTTATTTTTGTAGAAGAGGCAAACTAATATTGTTTATGTGTAAACTTGAAACATTATTGTACTGTAAAAAGTTACAGTTTTCCCTTGATCTTTATCTTTTTTAGTATAACAGTATTAGTTTACTATAATTAGATTAATACCTGATATTTCTCTTTTTTAGTATAATAGTATTAGTTTACTATAATTAGATTAATACACGAAAATCAACACTAAAACACTTTATTCAATCAAAGCAAACGGCACAAACAATATTAGTTTGCCTCTTCTACAAAAAATAAAGTTACAAGTTAATGTCACGCGTGCCAAGCTGCCATTCTCTTGTACTTATTTCCCACCACGGAGTACCCTTCCATCTCGAAGTACCCTTCCATCTCGGAGTACCCTTCCATCTGGAGTACCCTTCCATCTGGAGTACCCTTCCATCTGGAGTACCCTTCCATCTCGGAGGACAGGCAAGACGGGCAGTGTCGGTAGGCCAATCAGAGGCAGGCGGGGCGTTACCATGTCTATGCTCGGACGTAGAATAGATATACGCCATTCATACACCGATGGCAGCGGAAACAATGTGCAAGGCACCAACCTGCTGCACACTGGGAGCAATTAAGGGTTTAGTGTCTTGCTCAAGGACACTTCGACACTAACTCTGGGGGAGCTCGGGATCGAACTGGTAACCTCAGGGTTCCCATATGATATGTTCTACCAGCCACTATACCCCTGAGCCACTGCCGACCATTGTCCATTTCAGATAAAATTTTATCGCTTTTGTCCACATGTGCGTGCGTGCGTGCGTGCGTGCGTGCGTGCGTGCGTGCTTGCGTGCGTGCGTGCGTGCGTGCGTGCGTGCGTGCGTGCGTGCGTGCGTGCGCGCGCGAGAGAGAGAGAGCTGGACAGAAACTGTAGCCTACAGTTATAATATTGATTTTAAATAGTAGAATTAGGTGGGTTAGGTACATATGAGGTCAAATGTATGCAGTTCTGTACCTGTCTCTTACTGTACGTTCTATGCACTACTCGTTGGAAAGTCTGAATACCTGCAGGACAAAGATGCAAACTAGAAAAAGTGCCCTTCTGGGCACAGGTCTCCACCAGGAGGATAGGAGTGTGTGTGATGTTTGGCAAAATGTTTAGGAGTAATATAAACATGTTTTTTTGTTTCTTGCAACAATTTTCTTTATTTTGTTAAAAAAATGCAGAGCCAGATCACTCATAGCATCTCTGAGGATAGAATTCTGGATGAGCAGGACATGTGCAGCATTTTGGACAAAACGGGCTACTCCTGAAAACTTTGGAAGGCAATCTTAGCTAATCAGTGTAGAATCTGAGAAATCCAACAGGCTCGTCTTGATCACATGACTACAGAGATCATGTGTACCGATTTGCGTGAGATTTGGATGAAATCTGTGCGACTAACATAAACAATGTGTTTTGCAGAAATCGACCTCATGGTGGCGCTATAACCGGCAAATGTGGAGGGATGCAGGGAAAATGTTTTTCCATGGCCTCTAGGGAGTGCGTATACATAAGTTGTCGATGCAGTTATAGGTAAAAACAGGAATTGGCCTGTTATAGCGCCACCCTGAGGCTGATTTGGGAAAGAAATAGTGGCATGTCGTCCTCGGCCTAGTGGAAATGTGCGTGTATAATTTGATGGAAATTGGACACTGTGTTTGTGGTTTGTGGCATTTTGTTCGAAACGGACCAATCATGTGAGCTTTGGAAGCCAATCTTAGCCAATCAGGATGGAAGATGGGAAATTGTGCAGATCTGTGTTGATCACATTACTATGGAGATAGTTTATACCGAATTGTGTGATGTATGGATAAAATGTGTACGAGTTATCTAAAGAAATGTGTTTTGCCTAAATCGGCCTCATGGTGGCGCTATAACAGGCCGTTGAGGAATATTTGGGGCAGAGGTTCGTCGTTGGCATCCAGGGAGTGTGTGTGCACAGTTTGGCATAAATCGGGCCAACAGTGCCGGAGATTAGCTTCGGCCTGGTGGAGACAATAATATAAAAAAGTTAATTTACACTTCACAGAAACAAGGCAGACAAATTAACACTATGTGAAAGGGGCAAGAATGATGGAGACGGAACAAAGATCTGGAGAAGAGGAAAGAAAAGTAGAGGCATGTTACAGTCAGAGCGGCATTCCCTTCAGATGATGTATTTTTTTACATTTTAAGTCTTGATTTATACTTTGCCATACAATGGAGTCACGTCATAATTGTGCGATCTACAAGCTCACAATTCATGGCCATAGAGCAGAGCAACGCAAGGTTCAGGCCCAGCCGCCCAGGGCTCGACACCGCTATGTATGACACGTATGAATAAAAATAGCCAACGTAGAGGGAGGGTTTGTTGCCTGTTGGGAAAGGGGGAGAGAGGACACCAGTATACCAGTGGTTCCCAAATGGTGGTTCCCAAGGACCCCCAAATTGACACTAATTAGCCCGTGGACCCCCATTTGAAAAGATATGCCAGGGACCCCCATAAGAAAAGATTTGTATGGCTCTAGCAGTGATTCTCAACACGTTTAATTGCAAGGACCCCCAGTTTGACATGCATTAGTCTACGGACCCCCCCATTTAATGGCCTTTCTATCGCTGGGGGACGCCCAATTTATATTGTAAAATCAATGTTAATTTAAGAGTGTACAAAATGGTTACATTTGTACACTCAGAGTTACAGACCCATAAGGGTCCATTTGGTTACTAACTATCATTTAGCTGGGGGACCCCCTGGAACTCCCTCAAGGACCCCTGGGGGTCCCTGGACCACTGATCTATACAGAACCAGCCAGTATTCAGGTTGGCTCTGATCATATTATTAACAACGATGTAAAGGTGTGCAGGAATAATGTCCCGCTTTACAAGTGCTGTATATATTTGCAAAAATATATATAGCATATATACGGCAAGTCCAATGCCGACATTCATGCGTTGGTAGACTAAAGTTCTATTTCTTTATTGCCAGTAAAGAGTTCTCAGTAGAGTGTATTTATTTGGCAATGGGCCAACTAAGTTCAGGTAATGAAAACAACATCCGGTGCACACGCATGCATGCGTGTGAGTCATAGAGGTGCGTGGGCATGTTGTCACTTTTTATGGGCTTAAACTGAACGGACGGTGTGTCTGCCCTGTGCAGTGTGCACATGCACGTGTGTGTGCAGGCATTCTATAGTGTTGTGGTCTTTCTGCATCTCTTGCCTGCGGCCTCCCTGAGTCTCGGTCTTTGTGTGCTGTGCGTGTGGTCTCTGTGTCTGTCTCTGTGAGGAATTGTAAAATGGTAGTTTCGGATTACGTACGCTCGGCTGCTAGTAGTAGATCCCATACGCTGGACGGACAGGACAGCTTGCGCACAATCGGCTAGTTCTACGCCATAGCCTTGTGGACACCTATCCCATAGCCTGGAGGGACGGTGGGTGTGAGATTATAAATTCACAATTCACCCTTTGTCAAGTCCCGCCCATGGTTGTGCCCCTCTTCGCATCCATTGGTTGCTGTTTCGTGGTTGGACAAAAATCCTTTCTCTCCATCCACTACCATTGAAATAACGTGTTTTTCAGTTGCTTCGTATTGATATTCTGTGCGTTCAATTCTTATTTTAAACTTGGTGTCAGTAAAA
>NC_136807.1:42936173-43023673 GCF_951216825.1 Electrona antarctica
AGAGAGTGCATATGTTGCCAGCTGAGCCTCCAGTTCACCCAAAGCCTTGCCTCAGCCCATCCTCTTGGCCGTTGACCCTAACTCTGACTGGGACCCCCAACAACAACCCTAACTCTGACTGGGACCCCCCAACAACAACCCTAACTCTGACTGGGACCCCCCAACAACAACCCTAACTCTGACTGGGACCCCCCAACAACAACCCTAACTCTGACTGGGACCCCCCAACAACAACCCTAACTCTGACTGGGACCCCCCAACAACAACCCTAACTCTGACTGGGACCCCCCAACAACAACCCTAACTCTGACTGGGACCCCCCAACAACAACCCTAACTCTGACTGGGACCCCCCAAAACAACCCTAACTCAGACTGGGACCCCCCAACAACAACCCTAACTCTGACTGGGACCCCCCAACAACAACCCTAACTCTGACTGGGACCCCCCAAAACAACCCTAACTCTGACTGGGACCCCCAACAACAACCCTAACTCTGACTGGGACCCCCCAAAACAACCCTAACTCTGACTGGGACCCCCAACAACAACCCTAACTCTGACTGGGACCCCCCAAAACAACCCTAACTCTGACTGGGACCCCCAACAACAACCCTAACTCTGACTGGGACCCCCCAAAACAACCCTAACTCTGACTGGGACCCCCAACAACAACCCTAACTCTGACTGGGACCCCCAACAACAACCCTAACTCTGACTGGGACCCCCAACAACAACCCTAACTCTGACTGGGACCCCCAACAACAACCCTAACTCTGACTGGGACCCCCAACAACAACCCTAACTCTGACTGGGACCCCCAACAACAACCCTAACTCTGACTGGGACCCCCAACAACAACCTTAACTCTGACTGGGACCCCCAACAACAACCCTAACTCTGACTGGGACCCCCCAAAACAACCCTAACTCTGACTGGGACCCCCAACAACAACCCTAACTCTGACTGGGACCCCCAACAACAACCTTAACTCTGACTGGGACCCCCAACAACAACCCTAACTCTGACTGGGACCCCCCAAAACAACCCTAACTCTGACTGGGACCCCCAACAACAACCCTAACTCTGACTGGGACCCCCAACAACAACCCTAACTCTGACTGGGACCCCCAACAACAACCCTAACTCTGACTGGGACCCCCAACAACAACCCTAACTCTGACTGGGACCCCCAACAACAACCCTAACTCTGACTGGGACCCCCAACAACAACCCTAACTCTGACTGGGACCCCCAACAACAACCCTAACTCTGACTGGGACCCCCAACAACAACCCTAACTCTGACTGGGACCCCCAACAACAACCCTAACTCTGACTGGGACCCCCAACAACAACCCTAACTCTGACTGGGACCCCCAACAACAACCCTAACTCTGACTGGGACCCCCAACAACAACCCTAACTCTGACTGGGACCCCCAACAACAACCCTAACTCTGACTGGGACCCCCAACAACAACCCTAACTCTGACTGGGACCCCCAACAACAACCCTAACTCTGACTGGGACCCCCAACAACACCCCTAACTCTGACTGGGACCCCCCAACAACAACCCTAACTCTGACTGGGACCCCCAACAACAACCCTAACTCTGACTGGGACCCCCAACAACAACCCTAACTCTGACTGGGACCCCCAACAACAACCCTAACTCTGACTGGGACCCCCAACAACAACCCTAACTCTGACTGGGACCCCCAACAACAACCCTAACTCTGACTGGGACCCCCAACAACACCCCTAACTCTGACTGGGACCCCCCAACAACAACCCTAACTCTGACTGGGACCCCCAACAACAACCCTAACTCTGACTGGGACCCCCAACAACAACCCTAACTCTGACTGGGACCCCCAACAACAACCCTAACTCTGACTGGGACCCCCCAACAACAACCCTAACTCTGACTGGGACCCCCAACACAACCCTAACTCTGACTGGGACCCCCAACAACACCCCTAACTCTGACTGGGACCCCCCAACAACAACCCTAACTCTGACTGGGACCCCCAACAACACCCCTAACTCTGACTGGGACCCCCAACAACAACCCTAACTCTGACTGGGACCCCCAACAACACCCCTAACTCTGACTGGGACCCCCCAACAACAACCCTAACTCTGACTGGGACCCCCAACAACACCCCTAACTCTGACTGGGACCCCCCAACAACAACCCTAACTCTGACTGGGACCCCCAACACAACCCTAACTCTGACTGGGACCCCCAACAACAACCCTAACTCTGACTGGGACCCCCAACAACAACCCTAACTCTGACTGGGACCCCCAACAACACCCCTAACTCTGACTGGGACCCCCAACAACAACCCTAACTGACTGGGACCCCCCACAACAACCCTAACTCTGACTGGGACCACCAACAACAACCCTAACTCTGACTGGGACCCCCAACAACAACCCTAACTCTGACTGGGACCCCCCAACAACAACCCTAACTCTGACTGGGACCCCCAACAACAACCCTAACTCTGACTGGGACCCCCAACAACAACCCTAACTCTGACTGGGACCCCCAACAACAACCCTAACTCTGACTGGGACCCCCAACAACAACATGTTGGAGCCTCTAACTCTGACTGGGACCCTCAACAACAACATGTTGGAGCCTCTAACTCTGACTGGGACCCCCAACAACAACATGTTGGAGCCTCTAACTCTGACTGGGACCCCCAACAACAACATGTTGGAGCCCCTAACTCTGACTGGGACCCCCAACAACAACATGTTGGAGCCTCTAACTCTGACTGGGACCCCCAACAACAACATGTTGGAGCCTCTAACTCTGACTGGGACCCCCAACAACAACATGTTGGAGCCCCTAACTCTGACTGGGACCCCCAACAACAACATGTTGGAGCCTCTAACTCTGACTGGGACCCCCAACAACAACATGTTGGAGCCCCTAACTCTGACTGGGACCCCCAACAACAACATGTTGGAGCCTCTAACTCTGACTGGGACCCCCAACAACAACAACAACATGTTGGAGCCTCTAACTCTGACTGGGACCCCCAACAACAACAACAACATGTTGGAGCCTCTAACTCTGACTGGGACCCCCAACAACAACATGTTGGAGCCCCTAACTCTGACTGGGACCCCCAACAACAACAACATGTTGGAGCCTCTAACTCTGACTGGGACCCCCAACAACAACATGTTGGAGCCCCTAACTCTGACTGGGACCCCCAACAACAACAACATGTTGGAGCCTCTAACTCTGACTGGGACCCCCAACAACAACAACATGTTGGAGCCTCTAACTCTGACTGGGACCCCCAACAACAACATGTTGGAGCCCCTAACTCTGACTGGGACCCCCAACAACAACAACAACATGTTGGAGCCTCTAACTCTGACTGGGACCCCCAACAACAACAACATGTTGGAGCCTCTAACTCTGACTGGGACCCCCAACAACAACAACAACATGTTGGAGCCTCTAACTCTGACTGGGACCCCCAACAACAACAACATGTTGGAGCCTCTAACTCTGACTGGGACCCCCAACAACAACATGTTGGAGCCCCTAACTCTGACTGGGACCCCCAACAACAACATGTTGGAGCCCCTAACTCTGACTGGGACCCCCAACAACAACAACATGTTGGAGCCCCTAACTCTGACTGGGACCCCCAACAACAACAACAACATGTTGGAGCCTCTAACTCTGACTGGGACCCCCAACAACAACATGTTGGAGCCCCTAACTCTGACTGGGACCCCAACAACAACATGTTGGAGCCTCTAACTCTGACTGGGACCCCCAACAACAACAACATGTTGGAGCCCCTAACTCTGACTGGGACCCCCAACAACAACCCTAACTCTGACTGGGACCCCCAACAACAACCCTAACTCTGACTGGGACCCCCAACAACAACCCTAACTCTGACTGGGACCCCCAACAACAACATGTTGGAGCCCCTAACTCTGACTGGGACCCCCAACAACAACATGTTGGAGCCCCTAACTCTGACTGGGACCCCCAACAACAACAGCCCCTAACTCTGACTGGGACCCCCAACAACAACAACAACATACACTACACAAACTCACTCCTGAGGTGACAAACCTTCTATAGCATCAGCCATCACCAGACAGCACAACTAACACGCAGTAACAACTTGTGTGGCATTCGTGTGGTGAAACAGGTCATTGACTACAAAACTGGGAGACCGAAGACAGTGGTTTTAGAAAATACTCACATGTGTGCATGTGTGTGTGTGTGTGTGTGTGTGTGTGTGTGTGTGTGTGTGTGTGTGTGTGTGTGTGTGTGTGTGTGTGTGTGTGTGTGTGTGTGTGTGTGTGTGTGTGTGTTCCTATGTGCGTCAGTGACAGAAAGACGAATAGTTTGTGTTTTTTCTTTTTCTTTTTTTCCTCAGCACCAAGGCATTTTTTTTCCTTCACTGCAAGGATCGACGTAGCCTATAGGTCCCCCATAGCTCCAGGGGGAGAGTGGCTTTGAGCGGGCAGTTAGTCTTATCACCACACACACACACACACACACACCACACACCACACACCACACACACACACACACACACACACACACACACACACACACACACACAGTCCCCTCTGACCCAGGCTGTTTCCTGCCCCTGGCTGATCTATGGGCTTACGCCTGCCCTGTGACTATGGAGAGAGAGAGAGAGAGAGAGAGAGAGAGAGAGAGAGAGAGAGAGAGAGAGTGGGAGAGAGAGAGCGCGTACTGTATGTGCGTATCTGGCCAGCCTGTCTCAACGAATCGATATCCGTCTCGTATCCGTGAGCTGTGCCTGACCTCTGGCCGACCTTGTCCAGCGTCGGTGGCTGGTGGTGGTTCACTTTCGTGGGGGTCTGAAAACATGTGAGGAACACAGCATTTTTTACCCCACGCGAAGGTCTGGGGCAACAGCCGTCCATTTGGAGATTGTGAAAAGTCCTGACTTAAAGCGTATTTGCTGTTAAGCCAGTGCAATAACGGTGACCAATCTGTATGGTACAGTAGGAGCGTTTAGCCTGGTGTCGGGTAGACTACGGGGTAGTAGAGCAAATGTCAACAACTTATGTATCTGGATCTACACACAAGTTTCTGGAGGGAGGTTACTACTGTAGTAGCACTAGACACTCAGGGCTCCATTTTCGTCCTCGCTAAACCCCTTATCCCTAAACCTCTTTGCCTTTTTTTTACTATTTTGAAAAACATTTTGGAATAGTTCAACTAGCCAATCTACATTGACACGTTGTGAGCTTGTAGACTGCATGGCCATTTTAACTATTCAAAAATGTTTTGCAAAATAGTAAAAAGAAGAAGTTTAGGGATAAGGGGTTTAGCGGTGACGAAAATGGAGCCCTCAAGGTCTTCCACACTGAAATTCTTAGATTCAGTTGAATTTAAAGGAGCATTCAGTGATTTGGAAAAAAAAACGGTCCGCCCCGGTAACAAGATGTGCACATGCACACACTCTACAGTGGGGG
Source organism: Electrona antarctica (assembly GCF_951216825.1). NCBI lineage: Eukaryota > Metazoa > Chordata > Actinopteri > Myctophiformes > Myctophidae > Electrona > Electrona antarctica. The sequence continues at coordinate 42,941,682 of NC_136807.1, forward strand.
AAGTACAACAAACCAACAGCACGTGCACCAAGGCCCGCCCCACTCGATCATGATTGGAGGAAGGCCCCTCTTATCCTGATTGGATGAAGGCTTTGCCACCCAAAGCCCAAACCGAAACTAGGGTTTTTTGACCCCAGGGGCTCACTGGGGACAGGGAGGAACTCCTTATATGGTCAGCACACTCTATAGTAGGGAGGATTATCCAAAAAATAAGAAAAAATAAGTGATATTTGAATTAAGTGAAATCACTGAATATACCTTTAAATCGGCACAAATGATGTATAAAGTAAGGAATAAACGACTTCCTGTGAATATTCTGAAATTGTTCAAGGATAGGGAGGGGCGCTATCAGTTAAGATTGGGCCTAAACTTTCAACAACCCTGTGTCAGCACCACCCGGAAGAGCATGTGTATTTCTGTCTGTGGGGTGAAAATATGGAATGGCTTGACCGAGGATGTGAAACACAGCAGACACATCTCTCGATTCAAAATACTGTTCAAGCGTATTCTTTTGTCTAAATACATTATCATAAGATGATTTGTATATTACATATTTAACCTATGAGGATGATGATGATGATGATGATGATTATGGTCATTAATTTAGAGGGATCCTGGCGGATCTCTATGGTGACACGGGGGTGGGTGGGGTATGGTGTTGATTCTCGTCAATTAGTTGTGAATCTTCTTGACGATGGTAGTAAATTGTTTGGATTGTTTATTGTAATTCCTTCAATTGCTGTAACCACGTGAGGAATTTTTATTTTGTTGTTCGTAGGATAGGGCATTTATAAGCTTTTCCTAAGCTTTTCATAAGCTATTCCTTTTGATCACCTCCAGTTCTTTTTTTTGAGTGGTGCAACCACTCCAACGAACAGCAATGTCTGTGTCCGTGTTTGTGTGTGACTATGTGACCAGTACCAATGAGTACCAAAAGTGGCGCTGTTGTGCATGTTGCCTGCTAATGAGAGAGAGAGAGAGAGACAGAGAGGGGGGGGGGATTTGCACCACTCGGTTCACACGGGTGTGATTTTTGTTATTGTAACCGTGTGTTAACAAATAAGTTGTATTGTTACTGTGAAGATGATCAAATAAACGAAACTAAAAACGAAACACTACTGCTGAAACGTGATTATGTGAAATGCAAAACAAAACAAAAATAACTAGAAAAGTGCGCTCCTCTGAGTGCAGATCGCGCCAGGCTAGGGTTGCCTCCCCAGGGCCCGCAAAGTTTGGAAGGCAGTCACAGCCAACTGGAATGGAAGCTGCAACATCTGGGTGATACATCTAGATCACATGACTGCAGAGATACATTTAATATGTATCGATTTGTGTGAGGTTTGGACAGAATTTGTATAGGAATAGTAGCAAAAAGTGTGTTTTGAAAAAAGCGCTGAAGTGGTTGTTCAGCACCACCATCTGGCCTATTTGAAAAGGTTGCGGTGGAGGCTCTTACTTGGCCTATTTGGCAGTTTGTGTGCAAATTGTCCCGCAGATTTTGAAAGCCAAACGTTCAGAAGGGCATCTGACAAAGCTGACAGATACATTGTGATCACAGCCATGATGTGTACCGATTTACGTGTCACATCTGTAGCACAAAGTATGTTTTGAATAAAACACAAAATGGCTGAAAGTCTTCTCAGGCGGAAATGGGTGTGGCCTACGTGGGAGTCATGATCCAAGGAAGAAAGAGAAAATTAATTTTCATTGTACATCCTACAGTTCAAGAGTTATGGGCCAATATGTGAATTGGCCTGTGATAGAGTCCCCCATCAGGCCCGATTTGGGGTTCTTTCTTGAGGTTCTTTCTTGGCCTCCAGGGAGTGTGTGTGCACAGTTTCACATGGATCGGTTCCAACGCTGCTGGAGATGATCTGTTCACAGACACGCAGACGGACGGACTCACAGGAGCGAAAACATAATCCTAATTCAAGGCAGAGAGACTAAAAAGTCTCCCTCTCAGGTTGTTGGTGTGCAAATGATTGGATACGGTATACGTGAGTGTATGTATATATGTTTGTGCGTGTTGTACATGCACAGTTGCACACACATGAATGAGTGAGCCTGTGTCTTTCTCTGTGTGTGTGTGTGTGTATGTGCGTGCGTGTGCGTGTGCGTGTGCGTGTGCGTGCGTGCGTGCGTGCGCGTGTGTGTATGTGCGTGTGTGTGTGTGTGTGTGTGTGTGTCGGAGAGCAACTCGGAGCTTGCCTTGTCATTAGTTTGCTAGTGAGATTCAGCCTTGCGTGTTGTTGGTGCTGCGCCGCTGATACAGCGGCTCCAGCTCCTGGGCTGAGTGGGTCTGCGGGTGCTAGCCGCCGCCGGCACTAATTGAACCCTGCCACTAAGGTAAGGTAAGGGAGGAGGAGGAGGAGGAGGAGGAGGAGGAAGGCTGTCACCGAGGGAGAGAGAGAGAGAGAGGGAGGAGAGGGAGAGAGAGAGAGAAAGAGGGAGAGAAAAAAAGAGAACGGAAAAATAGAGAGCGATGAGGGCGAAGAGCCCCTGGGGGGTTGGGTCCCTGCCTGCCTGCCTTTTCTCCGTTCTTTCCAGACCCCCTCCCTCCCCTTCCTCCCTGCCTCCCTCCCTTCCCTTCCCGCCTGCCCGTCTAAATAGCCGTGCCGGCGCTCCAGGGCTTCCTGCGCCTTATCTGCTGATAATTGGGCACTGGAGCTCCACAGCTCGCTTATGAAATATAGATTCCTGACGGAGAGAAGGGAGGGGGGGTGGGGGAGGAGAGAGGGATGTGTGTGTGGAGGAGGGGTGGGTTGGTGGGTTGGTGAGATACGCAGGCACAGAAAAGCCCCCGGTCGTATCAGAGAGTGCGAAGCCTTGTGGGCTCCGATTGGAGGCTGCAGAGGCTCTGCAGCGCTGGGCTCGTTTAGCTAACGCCGCTGCCCCGATAGTTAGGGCTAAGGCCTGTGTGCTGAGCCGCGAACACACTGTCAAAGACAATTGAAAAACAACACTTTGTTCTCATTGTTTGTTGCCTCCGCTGGGTACAAAGAGCTGCAAATTGCAGGGGTGAACGTTTGTTGTGCAGTTACTTTGTCCCCGGAAACATGTAAAATCTATCAAGCGATTCAAGGCACATAGAGGTAAATTGCCCCATACATATGCAACAAAATGTTGGCCCTCACTGAGATCTTTAACTGTTAAGCTGCACCACATAACTTATCGATGGTGCACATTTGTTAATTTGTGTATTTCTAACATGAAGTATTCACGTGTATTGTGTATATGTAGATTCTGATTCTGATACTGTACATTTGAGCGTGTCCAGAGGAAGGTATGGTTATGAAACTCTGTGTTAGTCTCTGTATGAATGGGTTGGGTTATATTCCTTCATAGGTGAATGTTGTTTTCCACTAGTGAGGTCGCAATGCTAAGCTGCAGTCCCATGGGGTAAGGTTATTGGTCTGCCACGGAGACCAATACCCCAGAGTGAGAGAGAGAGAGGCAGAGAGGAGTCTCCTGGGTGTTCTACCCACAACGGAGCCTTCTCATCCAAAGCTCCTCATTACCTCTTTTACCTTTGAGCAAAGTCACCTATTGGGAATTGTGTTATAAGACCGAAGATTTAAGAAGCAACTTATTATATGGCAGAAGTTTGACTGAATATGTGACCAAATTTGACTGAGGGACTGCCATTGGATTTTTTTCCCTTTTTTTTCCATGTCATATGAAAGCAGGGAATCATAGCTTCAAATTGACATATTGGTTGTTCAGTTTGACCCACCAGTTGTGGAGATATGGCGTATAGAGTAATGAGAAAACAGGCTTGAAAGGTTCACTTCTGTGGTCTCTAACATTACACCTAACTACATGTTTAAGCATTTATTTCATATTTACATGTCGATTTTCAGCTCTGACACTTATTTCATACTAGACATGCTCTAGTATGTGAATAAAAAAATAAATAAAAAGTTTTTCTCCTCTGGTGAAAAGCTGGAATTTGCACGATGGCAGGCTCTCAGTCAATAGCCTATATGTTAAAACATCATATAATTCTAATTATTCTGATATGTAATATATATGAATATATATGAATAATGTAATAATGTAATAATGTAATAATAATGTAATAATATATATATAATAATAATATGAATAATGGGTTCAACCCCCTGTCGGTGGACTACACTACAGTGTGACCATACTGGCCTGACAAGGAAACCGGCAGGAGACAGGTTTCGCTCCGAGAATATATGTAACAAAAGTGTTAATACCTGTGCTGGTCGCAGAGGTGTAATTTGCATAGGGTTGGTGGGTTTTGTCAACCCACGGGCCCCCCACTAGGGGCCCCCGATGGCCGGCCGTCGTTTCCTCCTCCCGTCAGTGATGATAGAAGGAAGAGATGGCCGGCCATCGGGAGCCCTCTCAAAACTCAGACTTTGGGCCAAAACTTCATATTGACCCTCTCTGTATATAACCAACAAAAGTATGTTCTTACATCCTCCATTTCAGCACTGGGTGAGTAATTGCTGATATGAAAGTTCTTTCACATTCTGCACTGCAGCACATGTGATGCTGCTGATGAATGAGCTTGTAGTAGGTAAATATTTGGCCAAAGTAACTATAGAACCGTGCCAGAACCGTCCCAAATTGTCCAAATTACCCGACAAATAACCGATTTCCGCGCATTCTGCGTGTACAGGGCTCCCTTCATTCTAAGAACCCATGGCTGAAAGCCTAATTCCTTTGTCAAGTCCCGCCCGTGGTTGTGCCCCTCTTCGAACCCATTGGTTGCCGTTTCGTGGTTGGACAAAAATCCTCTGTCTCCATCCACTACCATTGAAATAACATGTTTTTCAGTTGCTTCATATTGATATTCTGTGCATTCAATTCTTATTTTAAACTTGGTGTCAGTAAAAAGCAACATCACAGGTGCAGCATGGTGACTGGGTTTGTTTTTAGTTTTTTCCAAAAAAGATGTTATAGCAAATTCAACATAAACAAGGCGGAACCAGGGCGGAACAAGGCAGAACGAGCCTGCTGGTTAGTCAGTCAGGGACCAATCAGAAGGCTGACAAAGGATGCTGGTTGTGATGTACAGACACATGTTTTCCCAGTAAAAATATGTTTCAGAGAAAAGCTGACATTTCATTTTTAAACAGTTGTTTATCCTGTCCTGCATCAGTGACGAATGGAAGTGGTCAGCGTTCTCATTTGAACTGACTGAAGAAACCCACCATGCATAACGTGTTACCCTACCTGTCCTATACTACCTTCCACTCACTCACACTGGGTAACTACTTACTTTATATGTTGGATAATCTGACTATTAATCATTAAAACAGCTTTGAGCTTCACAGTGCAGCACGCACGCACGCACACGCACGCACGCGCACACACACACACACACTACACACACACCAATTCTTTTCTTCCAACATTGCGTCTCTCCTTCAGGTCTATCCTGTTGTATATTTCAAATCCACACACACAGACAGGTCTGTGCACGTCCCAATTAGCCAGTGAGCGGTTGGGTTAATGAATGGGCTGCTACCTGCTCGGCTGTGGGAGGGAGAGTGGGAGGCAGATGAAAAAGACCGACTGGAAGGCAGACTCTTCTCAGCATGTCAAGCCAAAGCGGTTTCACCAGCTCTGTGGTCTTGAGTAGAGCGTTTCTGTTGTGGGTGTAACGCAACGGCGGGCACATGGAGTAGCCGACTAAGCAAGAGCAAATTTTATGTATACGTGGGAGGAGGTTTTGCAGAAATAAATAATAAATCAGGCTGATTTACTAATAGTGTCGGGTGACATATCACTCAAAAGTAATAATGTAGCCTACTTTTAGCTGAAACGAGTGTCATCATCAGCTCTTTCTTTTTTCACTTGAAAATGTTATTTCTGTTGAGCAACACATTACACCACGCTGTCACTATAACGCATAAATTGGTGATTATAAAGTAAAATACTGAATGTGGATTATGGCCAAGAAGGCTTTTCATATATGAAATCTCTCTCGGATCCTCACACTCTACAAAGTCATTGAAAAAGCTGGTGGGCAATCAGCACAACTTCATTTATCTTGTTCATGACACTTGGAAATAGGTCAAAGCAGGCACGTACCATAACTTGTTGGTAAAATGCAAAACAAAAACAAATACAAAAAAAACCCACTTTCCCTCAAGTGCTTTTATAGCTTTCCTCTGTTCCTCTGTGAGTACAAGTAGAGGATAACTGTTGATATTTTCCATTTCAAAATGAGAAATACAGATGGGGAGAATTTATGTAGCCTATCATCCTTCTATGCGTGAAATCTCTAATGTCAGTCCGACACGCAATAGTGCGACAACCTACCCCAAACCCTAACCTAACTACGGAAGCCACGGGTGAGTCTTAACCCGCCACGTATGTCGGACTATTGGTACGTCGGACTGAAATACCCCCCTGGGCGTGCATACAGTACGTGTCTGTAGTTCACGTATCTCAGCAACCGTCCGATTGATCGATTTCAAACACGGCCGATTCAACCGAAATATATACATATTCATGCCCAAATATGGATAAATCTCTGCATGCGTGCAAGTCCATCTGTCTGCTGCATATCTCGGATCAACCTCAAATTGTCCCCTGCTTAGTATGATATCTCAAGAACCATCAGACCGATCGACCTCAAACCCAGTGTTGTGTGTGCGTGCGTGCGTGCATTTTTTGAACTGGCAATGCGGAAAACCACCCATTGAAGATTATGTTATAACGCAGCCGGCGTTTGCCAGCCAAGTCTATGGACTTTAATGTTTGTTTAGGACAATAAATAACGACGTAAGATGTCATGTGGTCGTTATAAATACAGTGGGCGCCCCTCACTCACTTCACACAAGTGTGATTTTTGAGGGCCGCTAGCCCCTCCTATGTCCAAACACAAACATTGAAGACAAAGTGAATTCCCGACAGTTTGGGTTGTAAACACAAACATGTGTAAACACAAACATTAAAGACAAAAGTGAAGACGCAAATTGTGATTGGCCAGAATGAGATGATGTATGTCTGTGATGATAAGAGCGCCCCTCACTTCACACAAGTGTGATTTTTGTTTAACTTGACAACAAGGCAAGCGCACCAATCAAGCCGATAAACAGCATCAACAGCCGTCGCATCCGAGTAGGCAAGTCGGAACTGCACATAGCCTACTTGACAATGCCATGCACACGGGTGCATTTCAGTCAGGACAACACAAGAATGGATGGAATATATATTTATTGAATATAAAATGAGCAATATATTTATTATGGTTTGGTGGAGGAGGCTCCTCCACCCCAGCGAGCAGCAACGGTTTAAGCAGGCAGCAGCGCAGCAGTATCTGTGTGCAGCAGCAAGTAAGCAAGCAGATTGAGCAGTGCAAACTTCCAGTTTAAATAGCCGGTATGAAAATGGGATGAGTGTGTGATTGGATGAAGTGAATCATGTGACGGTGATGCTGAGGCGGCCCAATTAAAGGGCCGGCAGTAGGCCTAACTGGAGTTTCCTGACTGAACTTGCTCTGCGCATGTCTGTGACATCATGTCTGTGACATCATGTCTGTGACATCATGTCTGTGACAGGCGCGATGCTCATATCTGTCACCCTACCCGAAACCCTAACCTAAAACTTTAAACCAGAGACCTAACCGCACACAGAAGCCACAGGTGAGTCCTAACGTATGTGTCTTAACCGGCCTTGTATGTGTCTTAACCGGCCTTGTATATGTGTCTTAACCGGCCTTGTATGTGTCTTAACCGGCCTTGTATATGTGTCTTAACCGGCCTTGTATGTGTCTTAACCGGCCTTGTATGTGTCTTAACCGGCCTTGTATATGTGTCTTAACCGGCCTTGTATGTGTCTTAACCGGCCTTGTATGTGTCTTAACCGGCCTTGTACGTATGTGTCTTAACCGGCCTTGTATGTGTCTTAACCGGCCTTGTATGTGTCTTAACCGGCCTTGTACGTATGTGTCTTAACCGGCCTTGTATGTGTCTTAACCGGCCTTGTATGTGTCTTAACCGGCCTTGTACGTATGTGTCTTAACCGGCCTTGTATGTGTCTTAACCGGCCTCGTATGTGTCTTAACCGGCCTCGTATGTGCCTTAACTGGCCACGTATGTATGGTTTTTTTCCAGTAAGAATTGAGGCTCGAATACCTGCACGTATAGTGGAGTAAGCAATAGGTCTATTAAAGTTAATTAATAGGCCTATTAGCTATGTTTCACTGTTATCTGCAGTGTTGGGCAAGTTAAACTACGTACATGTAGCTGACCCAACACTAACGTACGTCGGACTAACGTATGCCCCCCCATGCACACATAGCCATGCTAATGTTAGCGGGCGAGCTATAATGTAAACAGACTGGCTGCAAGCGGGTGAACATCCATCCTGCCAACAGCCAGCATAGCTAATGAAAATGATCAGGCTTGGTCACATTTGTCAAGTTGTTATGATAATGATAATGAGCTATATTTATATAGCTCTTTTTTCATACATCGAAATGCAGCACATAGTGCTGTTGGCTACAATACAGCAAATCAAAACAGATGAAAGACAATACAGTAAAAGTCAAAACAGATGAAAACTAAAACAGATTAAAACAACAAAACGCAGCAACATCTAGGGGCCGGGCAATACATCTCATAAGATGCTAGTTAAAAGCTTAGTTAAAGTGGCTTTAGTATTTATTGTTTTCCACCTTAAAACATGATCATCATAGTGCAGCAGATAACCAAAACGATCCTTCAGTTTGTGATAAAAGCATGAAATTCACTCCTTATATAATAATAATACTTGAATATCAAGTATTATTATTATATGAGGAAGAATCTCTTCAAAAAAAGTGTACAGTATTTGTTAAAATGTCGTTTTTATGTGGACACCCCCACCAGTTCATTAAGTATGCCTGGTTTGCCTGGTGGGTGGTGATGGGTGGTGATCCACCTGAACTGCAGCCGCACCCACAGCTGTTGTTGTATGATGGTTAGGGGAGGGGATGATAGTGTGATGTCACTATATCACTGTTTTCTTCATTGGCGCGTTTGACTGTCAAGGTTTCAGCCTCCAGGAAGAAACCCTAAATACAAAGGGAAGACATCATTGCACATAACAACCACACCAAATGGGTCTAATGAAGTACTGTCACCTCATAAACACATGAAAAACTGAATAAAATACAAAACTCACGGGCGGCAGTCCATCTTTAATATGTAGCCTATACAGTGGAGTCCTGATTCAGAGCTAGTTGCGCTGTAGCTGGTCTGCATCTCATTGAGCCAATCAGAATTAAACAAACCATGTTGGGGAGAACGCGTCCCAGGCATGATACCATCTGCAGTTTAACGCACGCATGCGCGCACACGCACACACACGCACACACACGCATGCACACACACACACACACGCACACGCACACACACACACACACACACACACACACACACACACACACACACACACACACACACACACACACGCATGCACACACACATGCACGCACGCACGTCGCACACACAATCTTTTCAATTACAGCTGGACATCTAAATGGTGTCCAAAGCATCATACTCCCTTTAAAAGCTACCAGTAGCTCTATCAACACATTGGCCAAAGCTACCTTAGGGAGCACACAAGCAACAACAATAATAACTCACCTGTTACCCCTGCATGCCCCCCGCCCCCCCATATATCCTCCCAGCCTTTATTTACGGGACACAAATGCCAGCGCCGGGTTACGTATTGATTTTGGCGTGGACAGGCAGCGGCGCTCCCCCGTTTCATTTCCCCCGGACCACCACCACTGGGGCTTCGGTCAATAGCAATTGCAATTCCCGGTACCGGGGGCAGACAAATTCATTTCAATTACAATTAGCATGGCGGCCCGCTGGCTGATTTATGGCCTTGTTTTTCCTCTGCGCGCGTCCCCCCGCGCATTAATCACCCCCACGCGGGCCTGCATGATCCTCACTTCATCTACTGTACCTGCCAAGGCAGCCGCCCCACTCGCACATTCCTGGAGCCGCTATTCCAATCCCCCTCCTGTTTTCCTTCTCTCACACGCACCGGTGGAAAGTAATTAAGTACATTTACTCAAGTGCTGTGCTTAAGTACGATTTTGAGGTACTTTTACTTCACTGGAGTATTTCAGATATTTCTGTACTTTTACTTAACTCCACTCCACTACATTTCAGAGGCAAATATTGTACTTTTGCTCCACTACAATTATTTTAAAACTTTAGTTATACTAGTTGATTTTGATTGATATTACAAAACATACATTACCCACTTCAGCCCTATATACTGTACATGTCGGCCATTTGAAAATAGCCCATCTACAAGCTATATGTCGCAATGTGACGCATTGTGAACTTGTAGATCTGCTATTTTCAAAATAATTATATACTTTTGAAATGGGGCATTCTGCACAATGCATACTTTTACATTTGGTACAAGTATACATTTTTATACCAATACTTTTGTACTTTTACTCAATTTTCTCAATTTTGAATTCCGGACTTTTACTTGTAATGGAGAATTTAAGTAAAACATTTGATTACTTTTTCCACTGGCACTGACGATATTCCAATCCCCCCCTGTTTTCCTTTTCTCGCAGGCCTCTCTCTCTCTCCCCCCCTCTCTCTCTCTCTCTCCCCCCCCCCCCCCCCTCTCCCCCCTTCCTCCATGACTGCAGGGAACAGTGGGCGTCCTTAACTCACACCTGACAGCGTCCTAGGAGCAGGGCTGCAGTTAACTCCGCGTCAGGGCTCGTGATTGGCTTTCATTCATCACACGTAATGAGCAGATGTTCCAGAAAGGGGGGGTGGCGGGGATTCCTCCTTAGGAGAAGAATACTTTCATCTATAAGATTCTTCAACATACTGAAGTCATGCAGACATAATTTGATCTTGCTTAATTTGATCTTTTAAAAAATGAAAAATCCCCCATTACGGCGTTTTTCTTTTCTTTTCTTTTTTCTTCTTTTTTTGCACAGACGCACGTCGCACGCACGCAAGCATACTTGCGACCCACAGTCACACATACAAACAGTAATAAAATCCAACCCTGTCACCTGACTTACTCCCAGGGTATATAAGAGCAGGATAAACATGTCCATTATGTATTTACGGCCTCTGGTCATGTGCTGCGGCTCATAAAGCTAGACTTGGAGAGCTTTCTGTCCCGACAGGGAAGGCCGTTACACCCGGACAAACTTCGCTTCCCTTCTTCCCCTCACTTCACATTTGGTTACCATCAGGCAGGGATTAACCATGAGCGAGCCCGTTTCTGATGGTCTGGAAACGGTTTGGGACAGAGAGCTGTCTCTCTCCTGTCCGTCCTTGTTCTCCATGCACGCTGCTGTCTGTCGGAGACTTGAGTCACTCAGGACCACGAGGCAGTTTCCACTGGGACCATGGTGCCAGTCCCTGGTGGCCCCCACTGGGTCTTACTGAGGGCCAACGTCTAGAAACTAGCTGGGGTGCTGTCCTGCCCTACCAGCCCCTCTTTGAAGCCCCCATCTCAAGGCCCCTTATGTGTGTTTGCGTGGGCAGGCTGGAGAGGGGGGGAGTGGCGACCAACGCGACGGTGCTCCTTTAGTTACGGGAAAGCTAGTGATTCAGTGAGCCAATAAAAACACAAGGCAGTGGGCCGCTCTGGGCAGACTAAACATCTGTTTGGACAACTTCAAGTTGTGTGTGTGTTTGTTTGTGTTAATGTGTGCGCCTAGCCGCCTACACAAGCTTGTGCATGTTTGTGCATGTTTACCCGCGTGTGAAACGAGGGGGGTACCTTTGCCACCTTATATTTAGAGGAAGCAAAGATTTCTGTATTTCTTGGAATCTTGAATTTGCCATTGAATTAACTGAAAGTAGGTATAGGACAAGTACACACTGGTCAACGTTATTTTTTTAATCTCCCCAATTTTGTGATTTTTTTTGTCGTTATGCCAATTCCCCCATGTTTCTGTTCCTGTCACTGCCAACCCGTACTGTTGGCCTTGGGGACGGGGTCGACAACCACCATGTCTCCTCGATACACATAGAGTTGTAACTTAAGCCACTCACTCGTATGTGGAGGAACACGCTATTGCTCCCAGTGTTTGTATAAAGTAAGTAAGATTAAGATTTAGAGAAGATTTTTACAGCTCTAGCAGTGATTCTCAACCTGTTTAAAAGGACCCTCAGTTTGACATGTATTAGTCTACGGATAACTTAGAAACGTGACTTGGAAACGTGACTTGGAAACGTGACTTGGAAACGTGACTTAGAAACGTGACTTGGAAACGTGACTTGGAAACGTGACTTGGAAACTTCACTTGGAAACTTCACTTGGAAACTTGACTTGGAAACTTGACTTAGAAACTTGACTTAGAAACCTGACTTAGAAACCTAACTTAGAAACTTAACTTAGAAACTTAACTGATTCCAATCAGCGGCAGCAAGAGGTGGGATCAAGGCATACACAGTGCTGCCTTGATCCCGCCTCTAGCTGCCGCTGATTGGCCAGGCCGTTTGGTGGCCGGAGCATCTAGTCTGCCTGAGAGTTCCCAGATGGGAGCAGGAGGGGGGGAATCCAGGCAGTGTACTCTCTGCTGCCCCATCTGGCGGAGTCAGGTTACCATGAGATAGCAATGCCATTAAATGGGTGATCCGTAGACTAATACATGTCAAACTGAGAGTCCTTTTAAACAGGTTGAGAATCACTGCTATTCATTATCATTATATAATATACAATAGCCTTTGTTTTGAGGTTTTAAAATTTGTTTTTCACAGAATAAAATGTTTTATGGTCATTAATTACCAGGATCCTGGGTGGCTTGATTACATATGCTTATAGAATAATTTATATAAATATTGTTTGGAAATCTCTATATGTGAAAAATGAATGGGGTCTGGATGGATGGAACCAGAAAATGGCCACCTGCCTTATAGCACCTTTGAATACTGTAACGATATTGGATATAACCAAACAAACTCATCAATCAAATCTTTCTGTAATTTTTTTTTCCCTAACTTCATTAAAAATAATTAAGACCAATACAATAATGTTAACATAACGACAACTATCCCTTCTGTGGTTCTTGTCATTTTTTACTCGCTGCCACAAGCTCCTGTGCAGCTTTCTTGACTTTGACCATCTCCACTAATTCCATATACCTCTTCATACAGTCCTTTTTGTAGCTGTATGAAGAACTGCATCTTTATTTTATTGCGTTAGCACTGTAGAAAGTGTCATGCTTTAGTCATAAAATGCACAATACCTTCCATATTATGAGCTTAACCGCTAAATGTTTTTAATGTTATAACAATGTCATAACATTTATATCATAAAAGTTGACATGATTCACCATTCCTGTAGACTATTGGGGTTTAAGTTGTCATTCATTAGAACAAAACTTCCATTTAACAAACTTATTACCACTAAATTATTATAGTGGAAAATAATGGAGCAAAACGTGCAAAAATGCAATTCTGAGGTCAATGACCCCTCAAGGTCACCAGAGGTCAGTCAGAAAGTGGTTCCACGTCTGAAATCAAACCTTGGGTTGTTTAGATGATATGCTGAAAGTTTCATGCTTTAGTCATACAATGCACAATACCTTCCATATATGATCTTAACCGCCGCACTATTGGTCCGACGTATTAACAGTCCGACAGGCATTAGTCCGACACCCTATACCCAAAACCCAAACCCTAAACCTATAACCTCACAGGAAGCCTCAGGTCAGTTGTAACCCGGGCCACGCATGTCGGGAGCGATGGTGTTAATTGTCGGACTATGCATCCCACCCAGTTCCGCTCCCTGCTGAACAGGCGCCCAGACCAAACTGTAGGAGTTGCTAGTGCAGCGACAGCGAATGTCCGCCCCTGCTGGCTCGCCACCCATGAACATGAACATGGCCAATTGTGTTTGATGGAGTGCTGCGAAGCACCACGGAGGAATCAAACCCCAGTCTCCACAGTGGTGGGCAGGTACCTTGCCCCCCATGCCACCCAGATGCCTACAAGTATGCATAATTGTGTTATGGGATTAAATGCAGATGATTCAGTGGAACTACATGTTGTTACAATTTCCTCTAAGGGGGTCTACATGGTTTTCCAACCCTGATATCCCTACAGGTTCAATGCTGTATGACCTCGGTGTGAGCTGCTGTTAAACACCTGAGTGCTGCTGACTCAAGAGATTCAGTCTCTGCCTTGACTTCCATACAGGAAGTTGGGTCTAACACTCCACAAACACATGCAGAGAGAGGAGAGACAGGAGGGGGGTCAAGAGAGACGGGAGGGGGCAAGCGAGAGGAGGGACGGAGGTGAAACAGAGAAAGAATCAGGATTCACAAACAAGGCAGGAAGCTGTAGAGTAAGCAGTGGGCAGAGAGTTGCTGTGGGACGTGGGAGAGAGACATATGAGAGGGGGGACAGAGAAAGATGAATCGTGCCTCCCCTGGTTTTGAAGTATTTATGAGGATCTTCGACCAACACTGAACCTCCTGTAGCGTTGGCCCAGTGAGAACTCACTGTATACCCACCGAAGCTTCAACGTAGCCTATTGTATTTTGCAACATCAGAAAAGCCGATAAAACACACATGGGGGATTTGGTTGAAGTCAGGGACGTGAGGGTGAAAGCAAGCAGAGCGTCGACTCTTGTGGAAAAAACGAATAACTATAGCAAGAGTGCTCCTCGGAGCACAGGTCTCTGCCAGGTCAGGTAGGTTATTGTATGAAAGATCGAACGGATCCAAATTGATCACTTGACTATAGAGATAATGTGTACTGATTTATGTGATGTTTGGACAAAATTCGTAGGAGTAATATAGAAAAATCGCACCCGTGCCAACTGAGTGGTGGAACTGTTATATAGTTACTGTGTGTATATAGTTACATAGTGACTGTGTGTTATAATACTGTGTTATAGTGTGTGTGGTGCCTTGGAGTGCCTTGGAGCCAAGCACAGTTTCTGACTTAAGCAGACAGGGATCAAAGGTCCTACTCAGGCGGACATACGGACGGACAGACAGACAGACAACACACACACACACACACACACACACACACACACACACACACACACACACACACACACACACACACACACACACACACACACACACACACACACATTGCTGGGCATTGGAGACGGTGTGCCTGCACCGCTCAAAAAATATTTTGCAAAAATCCGCCTCCTGGTGGTGCTATAATAGGGGAATAATAAATGGTTGGCATTCGTTCCTCAACGTAGTGCGAATGCCGAATGTGTGTGCAAAGTTTCACCGCAATCGGACGCTGCATTCATGATTTGTGGCATTTCGTTCAAAATGGGCCAATCACGATGGAATATGAAAAATCAAACACGTCACGTGACAGGGTGCAAAACACGCATATGGCATGGGCCGCCTGGTGGAGACAAACGCTCCAGCCTCCTCCAGATATAAAATTGCTTTTTTGTAGCTATCTCTGACTTATAATTCCAATTCAATGAACGTGCCCGCTCCGACCCCCATCCTTCTCTCAACATGGCATGCCTTTGCATTATCAGGTGCAAATGGTATAGCCTACATTTCATCAAACTCTTTCCTTGTTTTGGAATTAATTGATGTCATCACAGCTTTACCCGATGCGTTTCCAACAAACATTTTGCCTCCAACCCCTCTCCTCCTACACTTTCAAATACCCAAAACACGCACGCACGCACGCACGCACGCACGCACGCACGCACGCACGCACGCATGCACTCACGCACATGCGCGACAGACAGACAGACAGACAGACAGACAGACAGACAGACAGACAGACAGACAGACAGACAGACAGACAGACAGACAGACAGACAGACAGACAGACAGACAGACAGACAGACAGACAGACAGACAGACAGACAGACAGACACACATAGAATAAGCTACCCTGAGAGGGAGTGCTGTATTGGGTTTTCTCCAGGAAGTGTGGCTCCTCCAAAGCTCTGGTCAGATGAAAGGCGAAGAGGCGTATCGATCGACCCAGGGAGGGGGGGCAGGGAGGGGGGCAGGCGGTGGGGGCAGAGCCTGCGGTGAGCCTGCCTGATGCAGGGCTGCCAGCCAGCCGCGGAGCAACAGGCCAGAGACAGAAGGGGGGATGGAGATCTGAAAGGAGGGAGGGCAGCGGGCTGTCGCTGTGGCCCCGTGGCTCACCCGTAAACCCCTGAACCTCTCTGTACAGAATGTACAATGCGCACGCCGCACACACACATATATGCACGCACGCACGCACGCACGCACGCACGCACGCACGCACGCACGCACGAGCACACACACACACACACACACACACACACACACACACACACACACATGCTCAGTCTACTGTTGTTGATGAGAGCTGTCAGAAAACGGGGCAACATGGCCGAGAGTGAGAAAGAGGGCCTGACCCACAAGCTGCCACACACAGATGCGTGTGCGGCACGCACACACAAGAATCGTACTTTACTTATTCTCTTTTTTTATTTTAAATACTGTCTGAACATGTTATTTCAAAATGATGTCTTTTAACAAATTCTAAATCATGGAAATCATGCTGATTTGTGTTTACAGTTTCTGTAAAAAAAAAGAAAAAAGAAAGAAATCTGCCTAAAGTCTCAAAAGAGGTGGAATTTGCCATTGAACTAAAATCAAGTCCATCCATCCATCTTCAACCGCTTATCCGTAGTCGGGTCGCGGGAGCAACAGCTCCTCCAGAGTGCTCCAGACTTCCTTCTCCGGAGCAACATTAGTGACTTCCTCCTGGGGGATCCCAAGACGTTCCAAGGCCGGTGAGTCGATGTGTTTCCTCCAACTGCGCCTTGGTCTGCCCCGGGGTCTCCTCCCAGTGGGACGTGCCTTGAGGACCTTCCTATAGGGAGACGCCCGAGAGGCATCCTAACCAGATGCCCGGACCACCTAAGCTGGCTCCTTTCCAGGCGAAGAAGCTGCGACTCTACTCCGAGTCTCTCGTGTGACTGAACTTCTTATCTTCTAAGGGAGATGCAGCCACCCTTCGAAGAAAACTCATTTCGGCCGCTTGTATTCGCGACCTTATTCTTTCGGTCATGACCCACACTTCATGACCATAGGTGAGAGTAGGAACGAAGATTGCTCGGTAGACAGAGAGCTTTGCCTTCTCTCTTTTCGTCACTACAGTGAAAAATCAAGTCAAGTCAAGTTTATTGTAGAGCCGTTAATAACAATTACCGGTACAGTCTGAAAGGGATTCAAAGACAAGTTTACATTGAACAAAGGAAACGAAAGACACCGCCTGTATGCTGTCTTTAGACCCTCAGTCTAGCGAGGAAAACTCACAAGAAGAAATCCCTTTATGGGAAAAGAGTAAATACCTCCTCCCTCAAGCAGTGTTGGGGAAGATACTTTGAAAGCGTAGCTTCCCTCAAATCCAGGATGGACAGGTGTGCAATATGTGCCTAGTGGGAAATGGCCGCAAAACAAACAGAAGAACTACAGTAGACAGTAGTACAGTAGATGTACAATATTGCTAATAAATAAAACACAACAACAAGCGATATCAAGGGTTACAAAATATGGTGCTGTCTGAAACAGATCATTTGAGGACACTGCACAGCCACAGGCCAAGTGGAAGCAGGTAGGAAAAAGCATGGTAACATGCTTAAAAATGATTGACGTCTTGTTGCCCCCACTTCCACAGTGAGCAAGTGCTTTGAGAAGCAAATCTGTAGCATGCTACCGCCCACCTCGGACCCTGGCCAATTTGCTTATGGGCAAAACAGAACTCAAATGAGAATGCTGTTTGGTGTTTGTTGGATCCTGGACTTCCTGTCAGGTGAATAACAGTTGGTGAGGATGGTCTCCAACACCTCTGCTCCACCTCAACACAGGAGCACCACAGGGCTGGGTCTTTTACCCCCTCCTCTATACTCCCTGTACAAACATGACCTCATGTACTGGAAGGGGTGCATTCGTTGGTTAGACTATACTATCAGTCCGACAGGCATTAGTCCGACAACACCGGCGCTCCCGACATGCGTGGCCGTTTTCCCACTAACCCGTGGCTCACGACTGCATGTGTGTGTGGCAGGTTAAAACTAACCCGTGGCTCACGACTGCATGTGTGTGTGGCAGGTTAAAACTAACCCGTGGCTCCCGACATGCGCGGCAGGTTAAAACTGACCTGTGGCAGGTTAAAACTAACCTGTGGCTCCCGACATGCGCGGCAGGTTAAAACGAACCCGTGGCAGGTTAAAACTAACCTGTGGCTCCCGGCATGCGCGGCAGGTTAAAACTGACCTGGGGCAGGTAAAAACTAACCTGTGGCTCCCGACATGCGCGGCAGGTTAAAACTGACCTGTGGCAGGTTAAAACTAACCTGTGGCTCCCGATATGCTGGCAGGTTAAAACGAACCCGTGGCAGGTTAAAACTAACCTGTGGCTCCCGACATGCGCGGCAGGTTAAAACTAACCCGTGGCTTCCTGTGAGCTTAGGGTAAAGGCTCATATACATACTATCACCTTCACCTTCATAACAAGTCGAGGCCATCATACTCGCGGTGATGTCCTTAAGCATTGACCCCGCCTCCCTCTGGTTTAGGTGATGTCCTTAAGCATTGACCCCGCCTCCCTCTGGTTTAGATGCCAAACCCCCGTGCCTGCAAAACCACCCACCCAACTTCTAGACCAATCAGTGAACGGGGTCATAGCTCCAGAGTGAAAGGTCTGACAGTAAAAACAAAGAGATGTGTCGGTGTCCGCGGATGACGTAATGTATATTTTTCTAACCCTTAAAAAACTACACCGCGGTGATAAGCTGCACCTCATGGAGAATGAATGC
This sequence comes from Electrona antarctica, assembly GCF_951216825.1. Lineage (NCBI taxonomy): Eukaryota > Metazoa > Chordata > Actinopteri > Myctophiformes > Myctophidae > Electrona > Electrona antarctica. The sequence continues at coordinate 42,960,453 of NC_136807.1, forward strand.
AGCTTAAGGGTTTGGGTGTCGGACTAATGCCTGTCGGACTGTACTGTACTGTACGTTGGACCAAACACATGCACCCGACTAGGTGATTAGGTCTGCTGACGAATAACAGGCCTGATTATCAACAATGACAAGACTGCCTATACAGGAGAGAGGTCAACGACCTCACACAGTGGTGCCAGGAGAACAACCACTCTCTCAACATGGACGAGGCCAACATGGACCTGGTCATGGACCACAGGAAGAGAGGAGGAAGGCTGCAGGACCTCATCGCCGTCAACGGCTATTCAGTAGTCAGAGAGTCAGCAGTTCCAAGTTCCTGCCGTGCAGAATCAGAATAAACTTTAACGTCACGCCACAGGTTTACAGGTGTAAAGAAGTGGTTGAAATTAGTTTTTGTGCAAGCTCTATTTTTTGTTATTTTAAGGACATCAAAAAGAACGATAATTCAAACGCTGAAAGAACGATGAGGCAGGTAGTTCATTGTACTACCTGCCTCAGTTTGTGCTCGCTCATGGCCAGATCACAACCTTCTCCAGGGGAAAGAGAACCAGCAGTGTGAAAGGTTTTATTGTGGGAGATGACGAGAAATAACTGATAACAATGACCTGCTCTGTCTCTAAGTCATTCAGTCAAACAAATATTTGTAATGAGTTTGTTATGATTATTAAATGACATTCTGTATTTTGTATCTGCTTTTTTTTTTTTTTAATACAACTACATTTATACACTACTACATACTGATCAATGTAGATTGCTCTCAAAGGTGATGGGGACAGTTTGGAGGAGGCCCGGTAGTGTCAGGAGCAATGGTCTGGGGTTATGCAGGGGCTTTCACGTGGGAAGTGGCCAGTTGATATTATTTAAACACAGCACACTCACAGACACTAACATTACACTTTATATGTACAGTATTATATATTTACACAAGCGCACACGCGCGTGCACACGCACGCACGCACACACGCACGCACGCACGCACGCACGCACGCACGCACGCACGCACATAATGTATACATACTGTATAGGCTATATACTGTGCAGCTGACCCAATGTGCACCGGAGGTGCGGCAGGCAGAGATGCGGCCCAGATGCCAAGCAGGGAGAACACTACCTGTACAACTTTCATACATACAGTACATACAGATATTAGGCTTTAGACTTTTTACTGGGGACACTTTGGAATTGCAGCCACCTGTAAGTGCTCTTTGAGAGCGGTTTTGAACGAGAGTACAAGGGATGACGTCCCTGTTGAGTACGGCATCATTGAGTTGAGTGGGTGAGAGAATTACAGCTGTGTTGTGTGTCCTTGCACCTGATGAAAACAAGCATCATGTTTTGCCGGTGTGATGTAAGCGAGAAGTGGTGAATTGATGAAAAGTGTATGAACTTGTTATCCTAGCCACGAGAACCCCCTGTGGTGCTGCTGAGGGTGTGACCGCACCCCCACCGTACCACAGCCCCAGGTGCCACATGCTCTTGCAGCCTTACCCCAAGAGGTTGAGAATGTTATTTCCTGATTCTGTTCTGAGGGGCAGCAGTGTGACAATATGGTTATATTGAAGTGCTAATACACTACAGTATATTGCAACTTGTGTGATGTTCCCTTTCTCGTAAGATCGCCATCCTGCATTTAATTGTCTCCACCAGGCCGAAGGCATGGGGAGAGAGTATGTTTTGCACTCCGTCCGTGTGTGTGTCCGTCCGTCCTTCCTTCCTTCCGTCCGTCTGTTACCAGCTAATCTCCGGCACCGTTAACCCGGTCGATGCCAAACTTTGCACACACACTCCCTGGATGCCAACGATGAACCTCTGCCCCGCATTTTCCAGAACGGCCTGTTATAGCGCCACCATGAGGCAGCTTTTCACATTTTTTACCTAAAACTGCACCGATCTGCGTGAAACGTTGCATGCACACTCCCTAGAGGCCAAGGACAAACCTTTGACCTGCATTTTCCGCATCTGCCTTTTATAGCGCCACCAGGAGGCCGACTTTTGTAAAACACATTTTTTGATATTACTCCTCCAGATTCTGTCCAAAAATCTCACAAATCGTTACACAGTATCTCTATGGTCATGTGTTCAAGTCGGATCTGTCCGATATTTCATATTCCATCCTAATTGGCTATAATTGGCTTTCACAGTTTGCAAGATTGCCCCGTTTTGAACAAAAGCCTCAAATCATGAACGCAGCATGCAATTTACGTGAAATCTTTCACACATTTTCTTACTAGGCTGAGGAATATATCCCACCCTTTTCACATTGGCCTGTTATAGCGCCACCAACACATTTTTGGAACAAAATGCCTCAAATCATCCAATTGCCATCAAAGGCAAACATGTTTATATTATTCTAAATAGGTTTCTGCCATAACAGCGTAGCCTAATGCCTCCTACTATTATGATTGAAAGCTCAGATTGTGTGTGTTTTGTGACAGCTGAAGAACACCTCATTGCTCTGTCTGCCATACCCCGCACAAGATTCAGCAAATGTTCATCGTAGACCCGAAGATATGTTGTCAGTCAGCTATGATGCCATGTCAGTATTGTGAGTGTCAGGCGCATGTCCATATTTGGGCATAACCCAGCCTTTAACTGTGATGTAACCGTTGCCTAACAACATCGATTTGCGCTGACAGCAGGGATCTCCATAATCAGCACACGCACGCACGCACGCACGCACGCACGCACGCACGCACGAACGCAGGCACACACACACACACACACACACACACAAACACACAGCACGTGTATCCATAATGGGCCAATGTGCCAACAGAAACCCATGTTTAAATGGGTTTCTGTTCTCAAATTTGAGAACACTATACTGTAAATTTCAAAAGAAAAAACGTGCTATTCAATGTGACAGGTATAGGCCACACAGATGACAGAGGGACGTGCATAATAATGATTCAAAGCCTATATAATATAGCATAATTTCTTTGTGCAACTATAGTAGGCTGAATGACTAAGCATAAGCACGCTTGTCCTTTGAATCGGAGAAGGCTTCAAATCTAACAAGAGATTAAATCATTTTGCCACATGCCAGAGGAATTAATTCACTGAAATGCTTTATCAGCTTCACCCAGCCAATACAGGTCCGTGTGGACTTGGGCAGGGGGCGTGCCCGACCCTCTGTGCTTTGTGCCCCAGGGGACAGATCGGCCAGGGCGGCTCACTAATTGAAACGTGTCGGCGACTCATCGACGTCAGGGCTCCAGTTTCAAGGCTATTTCGAACCGCATTGCTGATTGCCGGTTTCACATCACACAGCAAAAGAAAATCAATAGTAGCTGCTAGACCTGGGGTTTATTCTTTGCAAGCAGGCATTAATGCTTTACAAAGGGGATTTGATATTCATCATTTGTCATTTATCTTATTCAGACATAAATAGAATATAAAAATTGCCCAGAGTTGTTGCCTGCCTACAAAGACGGTGTAGGGAAAACAAAATCACTGACTTTCAGAGTTCATTAGTCTGATTTCCACTTAATCCAACAAATAAGAAAAATTTGACTAGCTACTTATTTATTCTCATTCTAAATCTTGTCAATTTAAGAAATCCTCTGGACCAAGCAATCTTCAGTGGGGTTTTGTAATGGTAAAGCAGCAGCAGCAGCAGCATGTAAATTTTATTTTTTAATATAATTTACATACTTGCTGTTCAATTCAATGAGTTAAATCTGGCACCATAGGGCATTGACCAAATCATCGCAACTAGAAAATCAGCTTAATAGTGCAGACATCTGCCAAGGTGTCAGTTTGTCTATAACATGTAGAGAAGCTTCTTTTGACCTATAAAGTTTCATGATGCATCAAGTCAACCTACACATGAAGCACCGACACAGTCAGTGGCCTCTGGAGGTTTACAACCAAATGGTGTGTGACCAGTTCTTCCTGACCCACTGGGTCCATATTAAACCTTTTTCTGTTGGATTGTGGTGTTACAGTATCTGTTCAGAAGCTATGCATTTTCTGACAGGCCACAGCCACACACTTTTAAAACCAACCGCCTGCGGTCTCCGAGGCTACACACACACACACCGACTGCCACGCGCCCTTTTGGTCCTTGAGCGTAAAACGTAATCAGTTCTTCATCCAGGACTAGTCTTGTGTAGCCGCTAACAACTATTCCACAATCTCTGAATGCTATAGTCTGGAACTACACTATATACACCAACAAATCTGAGTAATCCGTTTGTCAAATATATTTTAAAATATCTTTAGAGCTTATTTTTTATCCATTCATCCATTTCTATTTATCTTAAGATACATTTGCACGGTCTGGGCCGTGGCTCAGTGGTCCAGGCACCTTGGCTGGTAATCCAGTCTGGCAGTGTGCCGTGGGTTCGACTTCCGATCCTGACGGCCTTTACTGCATGTCACCCCCCCATCTCTCCCCATTTCCTGTCATCCTACTGTCTGTCCCTCTATAAAAAAATATAAAATAAAAGGTGAAAGCCACAGATTTACTTCTGCTTTATATTTTACTCATGATCAGAGCTTCCGTGGCACAGACTGTATGACAAAAGCATTTGAAAATTGCGAGAGAAAACAGTCTGGCTACATGAGACTAGTCCAGGACTAGGTTAGGCCAGAATCAATATTAGATTTTCTGCAAATTCACCAGTTTTCTGCAAATTCATTCATAATTGCTTGAGATAGCCTGCTAATAGTCAGACAGTCAAATGGACAGAAACAGACAATTTAAAAGATTACCTCTTTGGCAAAAGTAATGATGTGGTTGACACACTAATCATGATCCCTTATGGGTCCATTTGTACACCGTCAGAGTTAAATGAACACTCAGGATTTGAATGTGTAGGCCTATATCAAGAGGTAATTATTTTGAGAGACACACTGGTGTTTCAATGCATTTCACCCAGAGGTCTAATTTCATACTATACTGTGGTCATTCATGGCACTGTCCGTATGAAAGAAGCTTTATTTTTATTCTATTGTTCGAAATCAGTAAGTGGGATCTCTTGAAGGCTAATGCTGTACTATCTGGGCTTGGCTCTTGGCGCTGCTACCCTTCAAACACACAGTGAGCCCTTTGAAAAATGGATTGCGGAAGAGATAAGAAATAATTTATGTTCCTATCACTGCCTCGCACAAATATGGTGGGGAATATTGTGCCAATAACTCCCACAAACTCAGAGAGGCACGCTATCTTTTACTGCACAAATTATTAACGGCACAAGGGGGAACGCCATGCATCTTATGCCAGATAGACCTGGCTATAGTATTAGTTGCTTGTTGAAGCTTTGGGTTGGCCACCAGGCTGCATTATCACAGATTAGAACAAAAAGCAAAATGTGTAAAAAAGAAAAAAGAAAAAAAAGAAAACCCAAATTGAATGAATAATGTACCATTTAAACGTATGACTCCAGCTAATAATGATGACAATGGAAATTGTGCAAGAAATAGAGTGCTCAAGGAATGACGTATTTCTGTAGTCGGAAGCAGGAAGCTCTAACACCTTCCTGGTGGGTCCTCTCGAGTCAATAGGATTGTGACAATTTCAGTTTAATTTAGCCACTTAGCAAATGCTAAGTAAAGTAAAAGCTTTCCAAATTCACAAGTGGCGTATATAGTAGCATATTTGATGATGACATCATCAAGATGTCAGCAAGACAAATGTCAGTGTGAACTGACAATAAAGTACTATATCATATCATATCATATCATGTACTTCACCATGTTAATGATTTTTTTCAGACCTCCAGTTCTAGTAGAGGACCTGGCTAAAATATGTATGCACTTCATTTAGGAGAGAATATCTCAACTGTTCTTGGCTAATATGCCCCCCGCGAACAACTTGGGAACTGTGAAAAGTTCTCTATCCGGGGCGAAATACCCGAAAATAACCACGCCCTTTTTATAATGACCACTACTTCGAACATGACTCTATCATCTAAACCGTTGGAGCTACAGATTTTCTGAGGTGCTCAAAATGTTCAGAATACTCATGTTTGTTGAATCCATGCCCAAGCCAGCAACCTTCCAGGTCATTATAGTGGCCAAATCCAATATGGCCACCAGTCCGCCACCTGAAAAATGTTTTATCTAGAACCACATGAGCTATGAATGCAAACTTGGTGTCATGCAAAATAGAGGTTCAGCCACACCCAGTCATAAAGATGATCATTCAAAAATGTTTCTAATTGTCAAAAAAACATATTTCAAAGATGGCAATTTTACTTACTTTAACTTTGTCCTTTTTTGCAACCTTGGTGCCTATTTTGTGCTTTTTGAGCATTAGAAACACATTGGAATTATGCAAAGCTGGAATCCTTTGCACCTCCATATATAGAAGTTGTATGATCAGGACAAAAAAAGGTATCCTCCGTGAGGAATCTAAAGGACGGAGCGTGTGTGTATGTGTGTGTGTGTGTGTGTGTGTGTGTGTGTGTGTGTGTGTGTGTGTGTGTGTGTGTGTGTGTGTGTGTGTGTGTGTGTGTGTGTGTGTGTGTGTGTGTGTGTGTGTGTGTGTGTGCGTGCTTGCGCGTGTTTCCAATTTAAACATACTGTTAAAATGTGATACCTTTGACTAATGCTCAGCATAAATTATTAAGCTATTATTATGCTCTTAGCTCTTATGCTATTATTCTCTTGTTTCAATAAAAGTACATCTGTAGTGTACACATTTATGTTTTAGAGATAGTCAGAAAGACAGGAAGCAGAGCTGGAGGTAGCAGAGACTAAAATGTTGAGGTTCTCTCTGGGAGTAACAAGGATGGATGGGATCATGAATGAGTACATCAGAGGGAAAGCACATGTCAGATGTTTTGGAGATAAAGCCAGAGAGGCCAGACTGAGATGGTTTGGACATGTACAGAGGAGGATAGTGAGATGGTTTGGACACGTACAGAGGAGGATAGTGAGATGGTTTGGACACGTACAGAGGAGGATAGTGAGATGGTTTGGACACGTACAGAGGAGGGATAGTAAGTATATCGGTAGGACACTGAGGTTGGAACTGCGCAGGTGGCCTAGAGGAAAACCAAAGAGAAGATGTATGGATGTAGTGAAAGAGGACATGAAGTTAGTTGGTGTGAGAGAAGAGGAGGCAGGGGACAGGGTAAGATGGAGGTATATGATTCGCTGTGGCGACCCCCGAAGGGAAAATCCGAAAGGAAAAGAAGAAGACACAGGTTGTTTCTTTTCTCCAGCTTGATCATAATCTATTTCAACAACTCTACACTCATATCCGGATGAAACTTCATGTTACATAACATTTTTGATATATAGGCCATATACATAGTATTTGTAATAAACAAATCAGAGTGCTCTAGATGGATTTAATCATGAATAGGAGCATTCCAATGTGTTTCTAATGCTCAAAAAGTACAAAATAGTCACCAAGTTTGCAAAAAAGTACAAAGTTAAGGTAAGTAAAACAAATTGTCAGATTGTTGAGGTCGTGTTACATTCATTTAAAGAAGCCCAGACCAAGAGCATGCTTAGACTGGCAAAGAGTATCTCCTCTGACCCCTTACATGTTTTAAATGATGAATATCAACTGTTGCCCTCCATGAGGCGGTTTAGAGTCCCTAAATATAAGAAAAACAGGCTAAAGAACTCTTTTGTACACCAGCCTGTTCTGCTTTTAAACCAAAATGGGTAAACCAAGAGGATATGTTCTATTGTTCTTGTTCCTGTCTGCTTCTGTGATTTGTGTCCTGTAAATGTATCTTTTGTAATGTATTGTGTATGTCTTGTCTGTATCTTGAACGGTGACGTCATGGACGCAAAACAAATTTCAGTGCAAGCTGACAATAAAGTTGTATCGTATCATATCGTAGATAGTCGCCATCTTTGAAATATGTAAAATACAGAGGTGGACAGTAACTGAGTAAATGTACTTAAGTACCGATTCTGAGGATTTGTATACTTTGATACTTATTACTCTTACTCCAGTACATTTCCAAGACAATTTATTTTACTTTTACTCAAGTAAACTTCTAGAAAGGCTGTAGTATAGGTTGACTGTTTTGTGTGGCTTTCAGACATGATGTCATGTGGCAGCCAAGTCTATGGACTTTTAATGTTTGGGAACCAGTTTCGGGTCCAGTTTCGTCTCACACAAACAAACAAGCCCTAATACCACCACTTTTATACTGAAATATAATAGTATTGTGAAGCATGGTGAAGTGCTTACACGTTCGTATTAAGGAATGGTATTTTTTTCCCTTTATTCCCCCAGCATTCGGCTTATAAGAGCACAAGCCCTTTGATGTGAGAGTTAGACCCTCATTCTGAAAGACAGATGAAACCATATTGTAGACGGAGAAATTGGAAGACAAAATTAGCTAATGGATGTAGAAGGAGATTTCTTTCTTTGGTGTAATGGACAGCAGCTCAAAACTCAGAAATAGCTACAAAAACAGCTGAAATACCGGTACTTGAAAGCTGCATTATTCTGAAAGGAAAGAGAAGTAGACACTTTTGATACTTAAATACATCTTAACACCAGATACTTTTCTTAAGTAGCCTACATATGATGTGTGTGTGTGTGCGTGCGTGTGTGCGTGCGTGCGTGCGTGCGTGCGTGCGTGCGTGCGTGCGTGCGTGCGTCAAAAAGGAAATGGAATGGAGAAAAGAAAAGGAATGGATGGAGCAGCCCATCATTGGGTGACCCACTGGGCATATGCCCTGTACAAGTGGCCAGTCCAGGCCTGAATTTACTTTTACTCTTGAATACATAAGTACATTTAATAGCACATACTTTTTCACTCTTACTCAAGTAACATTTTGACTGAGCTACTTTTACTTGTAGTAGAGTAAATCTGAACAGGTCGTATTTGTACTTTTACTCAAGTACTGGGGTCGAGTACTCTGTCCACCTCTGGTAAAATAGAGGTTCAGCCACACCCAGTCATACAGATAAGCATTCCAAAATGTTTCTAATTGTCAAAAAACATGATTTAGACACCAAGGTCCTCATTCACAACGAAAATGTACACCCAGGTGTAAAGGAGATGCGTAATGATATCGTATTTATCCGTCTGATCAAGCTGCGGCAATCCCCCGTGTAATTCAGCGAAGGTGGTGTAATGAGTTAATTTGTGCGGTTCCCCCGGTGTACCTTTTCCGCCTCTTTCCCAAGCGATTCACCTGGAGTCGCCTGGATTAATGGCATCCACGGTGATTCCACGCCCATTCCACACCATATAAGGCAACAGGAAATACCGAAATACGTCATCATTACAGCCTGCAAATGCACTGATCCAGTGAACGCGGTGCTCTGCGATGCATGAGCTTGTAGAACAGTTAATTTTGACAGCAATGTCAACGGACTGAACGAAGTATAGGCTACTCTCATAACCAACTCGTTAATTTATTGATTTAAGTTCAAGCTCAAGGCTATAGCCTATAGGCCTACTTGGCAAATACCTATAAAGAGCCATTTCTATTGAACAATTGCACACTCGCCTGCAGAGGTAAAATAGATATCAGAGCTGCATTGATTCATGCGGGAAGTCCGTCTTTTAGATTAATATCATCTCACTGTCATCTGTCTGAATGCCATGTGGAGAATGGATTTGTTCTGATCATGGACACGTAGGCCTATATATATATACAGTAGCTATTCAAAATTTCAACCATACGGCGGGTAGCCTATATCCTCTTTGTCAGATGTAAGGGCAGGTTCATTTGGCACCAAACTTGATTGATCTCATGATGAGATCAATGTAGTAGCCTACAGCCTACACAGCTACAGTTGCCCATATTATAATTAATTAAGGTGAGCTGGCTTAAAACTATGACTGGCCGAATTGCACGCGCTTCTATTTTTTATATAGGGCTAATTAGCCCTAGTGACTGCTGTCAGACCGGCATGTCTGTGAACCATAGAATGCATTAGAGCCAAAAGCCAGCAACGCGTTGCATTGCGAGTAGGCTAGAAGGCTGCTGTGATCGTGAGCCGCATATCCTAATAAATAAATAAAAAGGCGTCGGGCTTGCGGGGGTTTCTGTATGGGACTCTAGGCTAACTTCATTGACCAATGCCTCTAGAATGCATGCATATAGGCATACAAGTGATACTTGGCTTTTATATAGGCTATAATTTTTTTATGTGCTGACCAATGTTGGGGACACATGCCTACATATTTTATCTGAGGTTTGGGAACTATTTATTGATTCAGCATGAAGACTAAAGCCTTCTAAATAAATATACGCAAGCCGTATGCCCTATACACTACCCTGGAGCAGACGTCGATCTGTGCAGAGTTTCCGACCAACCAACGTCAACGTCAAGTTCACGGAGATGGCCATGAATTCCAACGTAATGTGGGAATCCTTGTAAATGCCTGTCCGCTCACGCACCGCTCACGTTATGAGCGTAAACGCCGTTGTGAATGAGGTTCCACGTTTGCATTCATAGCTCATTGGTTAAAAAGTTGTAGACAAAACCTTTTTCAGGTGGCGGACTGGCGGCCATATTGGATTTGGCCACTATGATGACCTGGAGGGTTGCTGGCTCGGGCACGGATTCAACAAACATGAGTTTTCTGAACATTTTGAGCACCTCAGTAAATCAGTTTAGAAAATAGAGCCATGTTTGAACTAGCGGTCATGTTAAAAAGGCCGTGGTCATTTTCGGGTATTTCGCCCCGGATAGAGAATTTTTCACAGTTCCCAAGTTGTTTGCGGGGGTCATATTAGCCAAGAACAATTGAGATATTCTCTCCTAAATGAAGTGCATACATATCTTAGCCAGGTCCTAGACTATTCTAGGCAACACAGAATGGGGGGACTTTTTTTTGTATTACTTCCACATAACAACTCTAAGGTATATTAATAACATAGTAAAATGTTGAAAATGAGTGGTATTCCCCTTTAAATAGGTGGTAGAATAAGCATTATGTATTGATATAGATATATGATAAGAATATACTTAGGAGTATCCAGGTCCAGGAGAGTAGTCAGAGTCCAAGCATGTGGTCAGTAGCCAAACAAACAATCCAGATGAGAGGTGACGGCAGGCAAGGAGTGACACTGCAGAGAACCGCCAGGGTCTGAAAGTGACAAAAAACAAGCCATCAGGAGGATTGCGAAAAATGCTCTACAACGTACGGACAGCAGCAATGTAGGCTTCAACTATATACTTGCCAGGTTAATTCTATGGGAAGATCTGGTGAGGGGTGGGGGGAGGACAGGGTTCTTGAAGTGTCTAGGAGGAAGAGTGAGGACGGTGCACAGAAACACCAGAAGTGGAAGGTGGGTTCAAAACCGTAACCGCAGGTTTCTGAATTGTCCACAGCCCTGCACTAAGTCAAAGACTGAGTAGACGGTATACCATAATATAAGGACCATTACTAGTGAGGACCAGTTATATGAAGATGGGTTTAAAATGGGTAAGGTGGTCCTTTAAGCATGAATTAACAGTTCAGACATTTAACCCAAAACAGAAAAATAAACCATAGACTTTGAGAGAGAGACAGAGTAAAGTGTAAAATGCTAACTTGTTTTGAGTTGTTTATGGCTTTTGGGACTACAAACTTTACTTTATTGAGGCTAGCTTGTCTGTGTGCGCTGTGTGCTCGCGCAAGCACACTACATAGTAGATATTGCTTAAAGGGAGTGTATCTTTTTTGCCAGCTGCTTGAAAAGTGACTGGACAACATTTACACATACCTCTAGTAGCGACCGTATAGTGGACACTTTTTCATGATTGGCTGCCTCCAGGCTGCCTCTAAGCCAATGGGAGACTTACCCATAAAACCCATAGTCTGAACGGTATAAAAACCATACTCTGAACGCCGCAACGTGAAGCTGTGAGCTGAGGCAGAGGCTGCGGCACACAAAATGATTTCAGATTATAGACATTTTAAATAATTATAGGTAAAATAACTGTCCCGACCTGAAATTTTATTTTCAGTTTAAAAAATGAGCTGGAGACATGGGGAAACCCCTGTTACTGAACTACAGCTCTATGAAGCAATATATTGTTGCTATCAGAATATAGAGTTTTAACTTTTTAACAACAAACATCACTTAATCTACACCCTCATTCAATGTAAAGTTGCGCGCCTGTACAAGGATAATACAAACTCACAACGATATACTGTGTGTGTGCGTGCGTGCATGTGTGTGTCTGTGTGTGACCGTGCATTTGTGCGTGCATGCTGCTTGTTTATGTGCGTGAGTAGTCAGTGAGCGCTGCATGCATTGTGTTTATCTGAACGCAGTGGTGGTGGTGGTGGTGGTGGTGGTGTTGGTGGGGGGCGGGGGGTGTTGAGGGAGCATGCGGGCTGGCTGGGATACGAGGGGTCGGGTGTCCGCTCGCCTCTGTCGGTGAGCGTTGACAGCTACAGACTCATGGTCTAAAATGAGAATCCTCATGGGCCGCCTGCCTGCCCATCCAGCAAGGAAATAAATCCCATGTGGAAGAGCCGCTGTGTGGGATCACAGACAGCCGCCTGACCCCTCAGATCCGCCAAGGGAGGCCAAGGGCGCCGGCACGACAGCGCAAGCCCCCCCTCAGCCCCTCCGGGGTCTAATGTTACCCCGCCTGCATGCACGCACGCCAACTCTGAAATACTGAGGCTATACCAGGGACATGTCTTTCTCCGGTTTTGTTTTAAAAAAACCCATATTGTGAAAATATTGTACGATCATTTCACGGAGGTTTCAGTTTTAGGCATAGATTATGCCCCCAAATTACATCAACCGTCCCAAATCACCCACTCTTAGTGGCCAGGCCGCCCGTACAGTGTTTTCTTTTTTTATGTTCCTGTTCCTCAACCCAGAAGTTACGTGGTGGTAGCTAACTGACCGTACTACTGAGAGACTCTAGAGCGGTCTTATCGTGCTGGTGTTTACAGACCACACACAGTGCCCCCAAACACGGTTCTGTGCTTTGGGACGCATCCAGAGCATAAAAAGATTTGAAACATGATGTGGTGTTTTGGACAGATGGAGCGTGTTGAAATCTTAAATTGACTGCTTAAAAGAAACATGGTGAGAATACAGAACTGTGATCTTCAATATTCATATCATTTTTAATATTTAATCTTTCGTTAAACCATGAGAACTATAGCCTATGTTTTCATCCAAGTTTGTAGGCCTACATCCCAGACTTGGCGAAAGTCGTTTGGAGACATTCTGCCTGAAAAGAAAGTGTGATAATAATGAATCCTATATCTGTTTGAGACTGGAACTTGAACTCCAAGAGCACATAGATCACTTAAGTCAAGTATTTACAGTGTAATTAGTTAGCAAAGTGCATTCCAACTAAGGCATACTCTAGAGTAGACCTCTATAGGGTCTATTCTTCAGCATATAGCCCTATGGCTGTCAAACAGCATAGTGATACAAAAGAGAGAGCTATTGCTGCTATAGCCTCTGCTTAATTCAACCACATGCACAGATGGCCCCCCAGTAGCAAGTAGGCCGACTATTATCGTGACATTTGATTTTACACAAAATAATTACTGGACAGATCATGTGTTTTGTGAAGGAATCATCATCATCATCATCAAATATAAACAAGAATGACTCGGTCATAACTGCCAGGTGCAGAAAGCTCTCGTTTATGAACATCTATACACAGTATAATCAGTTTGTGTGCCACAGCCTCTGCCTCAGCTCACGGCTACATGTTAGTTGCGGCGTTCAGAGTATATGGGTTTTATTTTACGCCATTTAGACTATGGGTTTTATGGGTAAGTCTCCCATTGGCTTAGAGGCAGCCTATAGAGACGAGGTTGCCAAATCATGATAAAGTGTCCACTACGGTTGCTACCAGAGCCATAGAGTAAGACAGAGTTACGACAACTCTGTTCACTTCATGGGGCCTAGACTAACTATTGGCGAATAGTGACAAAGGCCTGAACCGAAGTTTTGATTGATTGATTTATTGATTGATTGATTGATTGATTGATTGATTGATTGAAGTATGTATTAACAGTTTGCAGAATTACAGTACATTTCAAGCACAACTCAATACAAAAACTGTTAACTGTGGATGACACCATATATTTGTTTACAATAGGGTCCACCATTTTCATTTTACGGAATGCATTGGAGTCTATAGGCTTTACAGTGACAAGTGTTAAATGAACCACATGACCGGACTGTTTTCTGCCCCCTCAATGTCGTAACTCTGTCTTAGGCTATACTCTATGGCTCGGTTGCTACTACATGTAGTGGGGTCCGCACGTAATTCCGACGGAGCATTAGTCCGACATGTGTCCCACATGTCGGACATGCGCTGCTCCCGGGCTTGCGGTTATGGTTAGGTTAGGGTTTGAGGTATAGGTTGTCGTTTATCGGACCAATGACTAGTTTGAACTCAAATAGCAATTAGCTATACCTGGCAAAAATAAAAATATGTGCCTTCCACATTGACCTTCAATGACTAGACACTACACTAGCCATGCACTCATCATGGCTGCAACACTTGATTTCAACACATATCCTTATATATAAGGATATGTGTTGAAATCAAGTATACTTTGATGAATTGAAAATGGTGGGCCCTATTGTAAACAAGTGTAATGCTTTATGGTGTCGTCCACTCACAGATACGTTTTTGTATTGAGTTGTTCCAAATTCTAATTCTAAAACTGTTAATAAATCAATTAATCAATCAATCAATCAATCAATCAATCAATCAGTTTCAAGACATGCATTCTCAAGTCAAAAGTATTTTTTTAAGCCAACCGAGGGTCTCCCACAATGAGATGATTTCAAAATGATTGTCAAGTAGGATAATTTAGTAAAGGTTCCACCGGCAATTAACAGTTATTTATTAACTGCCTTATAATGGCTTATGAATGGTGAATGTTTGTTCTCATGAGTCATGACAACATTCAGAGTTGTCAGAATTTCATTTCATCTTTCTTTTGCGCTTCTTTAAATTTATTTTCCTTTCTTGTCTTTTTTTAAAGCGTCTTTCTCGTCTTTCTCATTTTATCGCGGGAAATTGCACGTCTAGAGTGGTTGGTGACGTGGTCCGAAGAAATTCTTCGCTTTAAATAGTTAATTGCCCTCGCCGTGTTTACGACGGTGTCTTATCGATGGGGAGAGACAGGCGGAGAGACGCTACTTTTTCCAATAGGGGAAGGCAGGCCTATATATTTTGCAGCTCATGTCTGAAAGGCTGGCTCCAAGCGCTAGGGGTGGGCTCTCGCTCTCTGATGGTTTTCCAGTGAGTATTTGTCAGGTCAGACTGTGTACCGCCCGGCGGTCTCCGCTCCTCTCCCCGGGTTATTTATTACCTCTCTCCCCCGCCGGCAGCGCTGCGGCTCCGGGGCCGCTGCCAACAACGGCGCAGAGTCGGGGGTGACGTTAGGGGGGCTCTCAACAAACGACAAGCGGTCGTTGAGGGGAGGAAACGGTCCTAAATATGGACAGAATTTTCAGCACTTTAGTGTCAAGTCACTGTCCTCATGTTTGCTTGCAATAAACCCACTGGACGGAATAATATAGGCTACTGTATATACTATATACCAGTCTATACGACTATTGTATGACTATTTTTTGTATTCTTTTTTATGCTTGTTCATAATATATTTCTCTATCTATCTATCTATCTATCTATCTATCTATCTATCTATCTATCTATCTATCTATCTATCTATCTATCTATCTGTCTATTCTATATTGTATTTCTATATTTGTATTTATTTATTTGTATTTCCTGTTATTTTGGATCTCCCTGGGTATGAAATAAAGATTGATTGATTAAATATAGCTTGAAGCTGATCTTGCACAAAATGGATTCATCAAAGTTTATTTTGTTGTAAAAAGGAGTACTATCATTCTGACAAAAAAATACATAAATAATGTTACGTTGGGCTATACAACTTGGTGCAGATAAAGTTTTGGGCCACATAAAAAGAAACCATATTAAGAAGAATAGATTAGCTATGATGTTTTCTGATAAAAGCAGATTTCTATTGCGCCTTTACAGATCAGCTAATACCAGTCTAACAATATAGCACATATGGAAATCGATCATTTAATTGTTTCGCCCCCACACAAAAGAGATAGAATGGCTGATGGAACGCTAACATCACAGTTCACGGTGAACCATTCTTTTTTTAGATGCGAAAGTTGAAGTGATCATGCTGTATTTGGGGGAACCCCTCGGCGAAGAGGCTGTCTGTTATATGGAACATATAGATGAGTCACGACCAGGCGAGGCGAAGGGGCTGTGAGTGGGCTGGGGTGTCCCCTTTATGACAGCTTTCACCAGGTCTCTCCCAAAGGTGAACCCTGACACCATGTCTTGTGTGAACCCACACCAGTCCCACACCAGTCCCACACCAGTCTTGTGGTATAGACATGGGAGATTTGATAACAAGATCAAAGATTCTGAAATATTACCTTCAATTTCCTAGAAATGGGTTTTTGAAAATTGAGCATAAATGTCAACAGTTCACAAACAATGTTGGTAAATTGTTTTAATTCTACGGTCCACAATAAGCAATTGATTTTTACAGAGTAAAATTGTGTTGAAAACGTGAGGGCCGAGGGGCACCTTTTCCACCGGCGTTGAACCATTTCAGTTATTTTTCAGAGTGTTTCCACTGAAAATGAATTGGTTCAGCAACCTAAAAGTTGGTTCGGAACTGGAACCAAAAAATGTCTGCCGGTTCTGTGAAAGCACCAAGGTTCCAATAATCTAGAACGGAACCAGTTCAAAGTTCTTTTGGTGGAAAAGGGGCCTCAGGGTGTCTTTTGGTTCAATCTGGTGATGGTGATGGGGAGCTTTTGTTTTGAACTAGTGACGGTATAGGAAGCCATATCATTCGTGGGTCTGCATAATTTCATTCTACAGCAAATCTCTCAGCCTAAAATAGCAGATTGTATCTGCTATATTTGCAGATTTGCTGAATGTTCGTCTCAGAATAGGGACGCTAGGGTTCATGTGGTTAAACTCCTTTGAGCCATTCATGGTCCTCCTGCTGTTTAATGTCACCACTTTCTTCTCACACCCTGCAGCTTTTAGACCTACAGTAAAGTCAGAAAATGTCAGCCTGTTCACCTATCCTATATGGCCATGTCTTGGGTATAAGATATCCAATATAGCGCAGTGGTTCTCAAACTTTTTGGCTTCAGTTCAGTCCCCCTTTCCCTGAGTTCTGAATCCAAGTACCCCGGGCCCCTTTAACCGACTGCAATATGTTGCTTAGAAAACTACAAGCTAAAATGGAGTGAGAGTTGCCTCCTGAGCAGATTTATTTTAAACTGTCGCCATAACATCAGTAAATCCAGTTAAGATGTGAATTTGTTCAAATAATGTGCAAACAATTGCTTTCTATTTGATAACAATTAAGTGTTAAAACTTGATAGTCAAGTTTCACAGACCAGCAGGTTCACACAAGGTTTGTCAATGTATCACAGAAAAATAAAGTCTTCAAGTTTCCACTTTTTCTCATGTAGCCCCACCATTTGAGAAATGCAATAGCGTGTGAAGGTTTCTTTCCCCTTCCTCTTGTAAAGCCTAATTCATACAACTATGTAGTTCAACAAAAACAACTGAATATTCATTTTCGTCAAGTCAAGCCCTAAACGTCTTACAGGGATATTGTATAATTTTTCCATTGGTAATTTGAAACATCCACTATATACAGTTGCACTTGTTATCAGTCCCTCTGCGTAACAGCCTCAATGAGATGCCCTTAAAAACATTAAATGTAAATGTGTGTTTGCCTTCACGGTCGTGGCTGTCAGGCATATACTTCTGGTCAGGGACCTGCGGTCTATGGCCTTCTGTAGCGATCTCTCCCTCTGCGGTGTGACGTGCCTCCTTCCTGTGCGTGATGTGTGTGTGTGTCTGTGCGTGTGCGTGTGTGTTCTGTGTGTGTGTCAGAGGCCGTTTGGTCTGATTTATAGCCTCTGACACAGAGCGTTCTGGACCCCACCTCAGCTCCTGGAATGGCTATTCCATGTGTCGGCTGGTCGGCGGTGGATCCACCTGGGTGGTTCTCTCCTGATGGAGGTCAGATGTGGTTCTGCTCACAAGCTCCACACAAGTTCCGGTGGAAAGTGTTCTCCTTGCGGCATGACAGTAGGGGGTGGAGGTGGAGGTGGGGGTTTGGGGCACTGGTAAGTGCCCCAAAGGGCTACAGCGTGGATTTTAAAAAGCGACGTATACGCCCCTCACTGCTTGCTGCATGCAGTGACAGTTGAGAGAAGTTGTTGATGAATCTCAAAATGTCCCTTCATAGTATTAAATATCTAAAAGTGAGGGAAGGCTTTTGAGATGTGCATGGTGGCATTATGGTAGAAACCATAGCAATTAGATGTGCTAAAACATTCTGTTAGTTACAAAAATGTGCCATTGTGTTGTAACCTAGAGGGTATGCACATGCTTACAGTGAGGGGCAAATCAAATGGCAAAGTGAGTTTAACGTAGTATTCTTTTGCCACTCAGTAGTGAGTATATATGTTCCCACAAAACTTCCGGGTATGAGGATGATGTCATGTGCATATACCCTCAATTACATTTAGGCTTTCACAGGTGATAAGGTTTGTCAGACAAGGCTTGAGGATGTCAGCCTGCATGGGCAGTAGGCCTAACGAATAGACACATGGACGACATAAAATAACTGCATGCATTGCCTCAAAAACAATTGGCCTACTGAACACCAGACCTGAACACAAAAGCAGTCACACGTAAAGCCAAAACAATTACGTCAGACCCAGTCCAACAACTATAGGCTACACCACCACTACACCACATTCTGCTCCTGTCTGACCGCAATAGAAAAAATAAAATCCTTATAAGGGTCTATTTTTACACTCAGATTTAAATTAGCACTGAGGATTTTACAGGAGTCAGGATATTGATATGAATGCCCACTTGGCATCATATACACCTCAATAACTATTCAGACTTTAGTTTTGACTCACCTCCACTATAAGGTCTATACTGTATGTACTGTACTGTATACTTGTTTTGTTTCTTGACTTGCGTTTTTTATGCTGTGCTGCCTGCAACATTTGCTCAATGAGGCCAATAAATATATTTTCCATTCTATTTTTCTGTGGCTATTATTGGTGTAATGACTAAAAAACATTAAAAACGGTAATCTGAAACAAATCATCATAACTTTAATTAGTATAGTTATAGTGAAACTATAGCTGTATAAGAAACATTTATTCAGTCTGTCTGCAATTACTCTGGCTGGTCTAAATTGGACTTCTTCGTATTCAGTGTTATTAATAACAGCTCCTTCCGTGTTTGTGCTCCAAAACGACGTCCCTCGCGGGCCCCCCTTGTCGTTTTGGCGCTTGCCAAGCCTCCGCTGTTTAAATGGGCCAAGTTGAGAAGCGGCGGAGAGTGCAAATCTTGTTTGGTCTGGGTCTATGAACTTCAGCGTGACTTTAACGACATACATAGGGTTAAAAACAACTGCTTTGAAAGTTTTGTGAACATTCTTGATTTTGCGCAAATATAATAAGCTTTTGAATTTGAATACATGCAGCAAATTAGGATTTCAGGCTATATATATGTCTATATGAGAAATAAATCAGCTTTAATAGCTGCATGTTAATTATATATCCTACTTCTTTTTTGTCCTATAAGCAGATATTACATGTTTATTCTAAATCTAAAATCCCCATACAAAATAATTGCGACTATTTTTTATTTTATTTTTTTGATTGGAAGGTGAATCATTTTGTTCATTTAAAATTAAGACTGGGCTATATATATTGATACATTATACACAGCTGTTCCTATAGTCTCTCTTGGTGCACTCGAGTGTAAAGTAGGCTACGACGGGTCACTGAATGATCCCTATCTATAGGTATAGGTAGGTAACATAATGGCTGGGGCTAAGGGCTGCCCAGCATGTCAGGTATTAACAACAGAGCGAGTCTGATTCAATGTGGGAGGCAGGAGCGCGGCGTCAGGAGCCGTCATGCGAGCGGAGCTGTAGCGAGCCAGGCGGAGAGCTGGAAACCACTGAATGGCAATCTGTCACACGGCGACACGGGAGTCGTGCGTAAAACAAAGTGGCGCGTCTTCAAGTCTGGCTCGGGCTCTGACCAACTCATAGAAGGCGACGACGCTCAAGTTGGGTCGGACCAGCCGCGGCTGATCACTTGTTACCGGCGCTGCTTGGCTACCACTAACATGCCTGCCATCAAAAAGGAGAGACTGGATGGGGACGAGATGGCATTGGCTGCGTTCAACCAGCCCGAATACCTGGCCCCTTTAAATGCCACCACTATCCCTGTAGTGACCCCTCATCCGCCACCCTACGACCACATTTTCGCCCATCACCGCGCGTACTTGGGGCTCCACGACTCGGCGCTGCATCACCAGCACCTCCATCATCACACGGACGACTTAATGCTGGAGAGGTTCTCCTCCATCCCCGACTTTCAGCCGTTCTTTGACAACGGGGAGCCCTGCATCGAGGTGGAATGCGGGGAAAACAAGGCTTTGCTTTATATCAATAAACTCTGTCAGGGTAGTAAGGGACCTTCAATTAAATACCGGGGCGAGTGGCTCACTCCGAACGAGTTCCAGTTCGTCAGTGGAAGGGAGACTGCCAAAGATTGGAAACGGAGTATAAGACACAAAGGTAAGTGCAGCACCCACCCATTGTACGCGTGGTGATATTTAGACATTATTAGTGACAGGACAGCTTCCTCTGTGTAGCGGATACTTTTAAACATCGTTTTATTTAAGATCGGAACTTGGTTCTCCATGGTTTGGTGCTGCGTTTCGCAGTGAAAGGGTTACACCAAATACGGTGCGCAAGGAGACAGCTGAGGAAAGGCGCATATATCCTCGCACTGTTCTCGGAGGATTTGACACACAGTTTTGGGCAGCGACCGTAAAACCAAACCGGGGGCGTCTGGAGTAATAGCTACGTTGGGATTGAGGTGAAACGCACGAATACTTTAGATTATACAATGTTAAGGCGGCTGTAATGCTTTCTTCTGTTCTACTATGGGGCGAGACGTTCCGTTTGAGTGCAGCTACACTTGTGCTGTGCATCAGTGCATGCATGGCTGTTGACACTTTCACGGATCGCATGTTCAGCGTGTGAGATATTTTAGAAAATTATTGTTTTGATAGACCGTTTTACGTCAGAGACTGTTTAATGTTAGGTTATGGTCGTTTTTGCAACTTATCCAAATTACTATAGTGCATACCGCAAGTTTACAAGAGTTGACATTGTTTATAAATTCAATTATAGCGTATACTGATTCAGTTATTGTCGAAGTAGCATATAGCCTACAAGATACGATAGGCTATATTAGCATATAGCTATGCAGATATCAGTAGCCTATAATAGTTTTTTTTAACATAGAAAACGCGTGGTAGACGCACTTGTTTTCACCCTCCCAGCCAACCCCCCACAATAGATTATTACTCACGCAGAACTGACACGCGTTAGTCCAAGATTTAGTTGAAAGAGAGTGATGGGGTGGGGGTGGCTGTGTATTTGCCCTAGGTCAAACTTGATAGTTTCATACCTGAAGCTGCATCCGATTCCTCCTTATACAGAATACAGATGACACTTATCTGCCTCCTCTGTTGTTCATATGAACTGGACTATAGAATTGAACTGTAGCCCCTACGTTTTCTTGATAAGATATATTTTCACTTTGTTTGAAGGTAATTATTCATCAATAACAAGCCATGTCTTTTATGTCCATGTTGATCTGACATGATTTTGACGTTTAGCTTTGCTTTGGACTGTGGCTGTCAAATTACTGATTTAATTATCCTTATATGTTAAAATGTGAGCTGATTAATTGGTCAGTTAGGCTAGTCCTGATGCACATGTTCAATCTGAGATATTAGCCTACTGTATGTTGTTTTGCAAGTTATGTAACAGAGGTGAAGAGTTCACATGCCTGGAGAATTTGGTTTGGACACACACACACACACACACACACACACACACACACACACACACACACACACACACACACACACACACACACACACACACACACACACACACTGTGTTGTCGGTATATACTATATATATAAAACACAGCATCATCTCTGTTTTTCCAGGGAAAAGTCTGAAGACTCTCATGTCCAAGGGAATCTTACAGGTGCATCCTCCGATCTGTGATTGCCCTGGGTGTCGAATCTCATCTCCAGTGGTAAGATGATCATTTCCTTATCCATTAAATGAAAATGACACAGCCTGATGTCATCTGTACGTCCTGCATGATAACTACAGCTTATGAAGACAACTTCCCTTCCACAGAATTCATGTTTTGGGGCCGCTGTCTTTCATTTTGACCTTGATGTCCTACAGACCCTAGCCCTATTCTTAGTCTAAACTCTCTCAGAGTAAACTTAACATTGAGGTTTTGACTGTACAGGCCTTATAATAGAATCAGAGCATCAGCCAAGCGTTCTATTGAAGGTTAATGGCAGGTCTAGTGTGACTTCCCATCGGTGCCGTTAGCCAGGCTGTTTTAACTTTAGTGTCTGGGTTTCTCACCTGGCTGTTGACCCAACCTTTGTTTGCAATTCCCTGCCCCCTGGGATATGTTGAGGGCATCATGCCAAACTTAACAGGCATTGCAGGTGTGTCACTACCACAGCCGTATATACCATTCTGTGTGTGTGTGTGTGTGTGTGTGTGTGTGTGTGTGTGTGTGTGTGTGTGTGTGTGTGTGTGTGTGTGTGTGTGCGCGTGCTTGTGCGTGTGTGCGTGTCAGCTTTGTGCGAGCATATACAGCAGGCTCACGTCGCCAAATCTGTTCGCACAGGTGTGACGGGGTGCGAGTGCGTTGTGTGCGCTCGCGCGCTTGTGTGCGCTCGCGCGCTTGTGTGCGCTCGCGCGAATGTGTATGCGTGTGTTTTTATCGCCACGGAGTGCATCTGTCGTCGCTCCCAAGCGCTAATCTTGAGGGAAGGGTGTAAGAGGCTTAGCGAGCTACTGAGCGTGGCTACTGCTGATTATTGTGTGTGAGGTACGCCAGGCGAAGGCGGTTTAGATAAGCCGGAGGTGTTTGAGTGATACAGGTAAACTATGTTTGCTGCATCCAAGAATGAAGACCTTTAAGGTTTCACACATGGGCTTCAGCCAAGGCAAATTACACACGACCGATGACATGAGCCGTAGAAAGCAGAGGAAAGCAGAATACAAATGTTCTATTTTTCTGTAAAGATGTGGGAAATGAAAGGATGTTAGACATTCTGCCTCGGATATTTGTATTTATATATTTGTATTTATTTTTACTAGATTGAGGATGTATTTATGTCTGGTTATTAGCACCAGCTTATGACTGAGGAGAAACTACATCGCTGTGTGCAAGGACATGAGGGGGTTTAGTTTGAGCCTTTGCTCTCTTTCAATTTCTCTCTCTCTCTCTCTCTCTCTCTCTCTCTCTCTCTCTCTCTCTCTCTCTCTCTCTTTGTGAAGCCTGAAGCCTAAGCCACCCTGTGAATACCACCCTGACGCTTACACACACACACACACACACACACACACACACACACACACGCGCGCGCGCGCGTGCGCGCGCACGCACGCAAGTATGTTGGCAGTTCCACATGAGGCGTTGAGGGTAAGGAGGAGGAGGTAGTCAGTGGGGCTTGTCTGGCCTGTACTGGCGTCTCCCTCTACACCCCCATCCCCCCACCACCACCACCGTGCACGCGCACACACACACACACACACACACACACACACACACACACACACACACACACACACACACACACACACACACACACACACACACCCCGACTCCCCTCAGGGCATGGCACCAGCTATAGTACTTCTCTACACTCTAAAAGTTAATTTAACCTTAAGTTACGAGTGTACATTTTCCTTTACGTTCTCAGGATTTCATTAACATTCTGGATTGTAGCACTCCCCTTGCTGTTGATGTCCCCGTCTGTTTCTTTACATCAAATGTGTGCTTTCTCTGTGCACACATACAGATTAGGCCTGACCTAATACTAATCAAATTTATTTAGCTTCCAGTAGGCCAAGGAACTCAATTCCTGAATACTTTTCAAATTGACCTCATGGTAGTGCTATAACAGCCATACCTTACGTTTTGATCCATAGGTTCATGAGTCAACATGAGTCAGTTATTTGTCACATCATGACATCACAGTCTAGTAGTGGGTGACATTTGTGCTCGCTCCTTAGTATTCTGTGAGAAGAGAGTGGATAGAGGAAGACTGAAAGCAATGGGAAGATATAGAAAACGGCTTAAATAGGACAAAAAAAGATATATATACGTGATATGTAGATAGCGTATATGGCTGAAGATATATTCAAACATTTGCATCGTAAGCAGGTGAAGTAAATTAGCAGTAGGTACAATGTTTCTTAAGGTGCTATTCCAAGAACAGTTTGTGCAGCATGGAAGGTAATGCCCCCCCCCCCCCCCCCCCCACGCACGCACACACACACACACACACACACACACACACACACACAAATGCATATTTCCATGGTTAAAAAACACCTCAGGCAGGTGCTGTTCATGCCTCGTTCAACAGCCTGATGGTAGCGCGGTAGAAACGGTTCAGAAATCGGTTGTTCAGGCATTTGATATTGTGATAGAGCTTGTCCGGCCGTTGTCACAGTAGTGGTGTGAGCAGAATAGGCCACGCCCACTTATGCTTACCGGTACTTGGATACTTGGTACTGGAAGTCAGTCATGTAACAATGAGCATCAAACAGGTTTGTAATTGTACATTATTATCACTAAGACTATTTTTCTTTACAAAAACATATATCGATCAACTCAATCAAAGTTGACGAGCCACAATAGAGTGTACCTCCAAAAGAGCTGCCACTTCTGACCTTAGGAGGTGCCACAAATGTGAAGCGATACATGTTTGTTGTTGTTGCAGAAACTTTTTAACTTTTTCTTTTTTGACCAATCTTCATCAAATTAGCACAGACTAGGGCAATTCAGACGAAGTTTTAGGTTTAGGTTACGGATGTTTGAATTTAGTGAAACTAGAGCGGTTCCCGTTGGGCCTACTTGGATGGATGCAAGTTGGAAATGCATGCCCCACCCAAATATTATGTGTCCCTTTTATGCCCATATGGAGTTCTTTGTCAGGCATGCCCAAATATGGAGTCTATGCAGATGTCAGAAGTTCAGCATTGTGATGTCAGAACAGGCCAGCTCTATATATGGAGATACAGGGGCGATCAGGTGCAGTGCCCGGGCAGAGGATCAGCTCTTTTGTGCTGGTTCTGGACAACCGGCTATCCGACGGACTCGACACCGGGCACTTCACTCCCTGTGAGGGTGTGGAACGCGTGTGTCGAATTTGGGTCGAACGGGTTTTCGAGTTACGTGGATTACAGACGTACGTCCGTGTACGTACATACATACGCACAGAGACTTGGTGCATCTATAGATAGATGATCCCAGGAGTCATGTAACAATGAGCGTCTACTTTAGCATATTTAGCTTATTACAATGTGGGTTCTCAGTCTGGCCCAGTACAAACATTAATTGACACACAAGACATTAACGATCAACCTCTCCTTCAACACACCAAAACAATTTCATCACATGCACCACTCAGATTTATGATGTTGGAGGGAGGTAGGGTCGTGCCTACCTCCCTAAATTTGCTAGTTTCTTTCTCGTTTCTAGTTGCTATACAAAACACTGGGCTCAGGCTGTCCATAACACTACGTATTGATTCAGACCTAGCCTAGATTAATTTGAATACTTAATTGTAATGATGTAGCTTATACATGTTCTCCTATAAGAATCAAATAACATTTATGATTCATGAGCTCTAATTCTTGAATATGTATTGGTAGTTGTGGTACCTGTCCTATAAAGCCTAATGTTATTTAATAGCCTGGTGATAAAATGCTTTCTCTCTCTTGGCTGTGAATTGCAGCTCATATTGTGAGCCCCCTGTGCTTGTTTACTTTGTGCATGCTGTGCTTTGGTGTGCAGTAGCAACTATACTCTCTGTGTGTGCGTATGCATGCGTGTGTGTGTGCGTATGCATGCGTGTGTGTGTGCGTATGCATGCGTGTGTCCCCACAAATATAGAAGAATTTGGGAAATGGACATTGTGATGACCATTTTCCTGGTCCTCACAAGAGACATGTTAGTTTGTATTGTTAAACAACAATTAGGCAAAGATTCAGGTTAAAGTTATAGGTTTAGGGGTTATCGTTTGATTCATGCCAATCAATGTGGTGCGGGCGGTGTCATACACTTAAAAATCACACCTGTGTGAAGTGAACGGTGCAACTGTACCGTGTGGGGGTCCCCAGGGGGTCCCCGCAACATCCAGACCCCCAGGAACAAGGGGGCCGGCCCGGTTCCGGCGAGCCGCCATCCAAAACGGTCGATAAATTATGGAGTTATCTTGTTGCAGCTTTCCGTGCTGGGATGCATACGTACGGGGACGCATACACATACAGTACATAGGGACACACATAGCTCCGTAATGGAGCGGAGGCACCGCTCAAAAATAGCTGATCTACAAGCTCACAACGCATCATGCTGTGACGGGTTATGGGCTTGTAGACAGGTATTTTATGGTTATGGTTGAAAATGGCAAGAAATTGTGAAAATAAAATACCAATCATAAAATTGGCTTTCTGAAATGTACAGTATAGTACAAACTTGTGTGCGTTCGCGTGTGTGTGCATGCGTGCGTGTGTGCGTGCGTGCGCGCGTGCATGCGTGTGTGTGTGTGTGTGTGTGTGTGTGTGTGTGTGTGCGCGCGCATGTGTGTGTCTGCTCCCAGGGGAGCCAGCCTTCCTCCGTTGTGTTATTCCAGCGGAACTGGCGGAGGCCAGGAGGAAATTACACTCCCCTCCTCCGGCTCGTAAAGACCTCCTCCAATCAGGGCCTCACCTCGTGGCCTGGAATTAAACACGTGCACCCACACACACACACACACACACACACACATGTACGATTTGCAACACGGACGCGCGCTTACCACACACACATACACACGTGCGCAAATACATAAACGTTCGCCATTAGTTATGGCGTGTCTCGTGACATTTTCATAATGTCATTTTTCAACAGGGCTTATGTTGAGAATATAATTACAATTAAATTGAGCGCGTCGCCGCACTATGCAAGACCGGGAGAGAGGTTAAGCAGCAAGTGACAGGCAAGAACAAAGCTTGCTGTGACACCTCCAAATGTGTATTTGTGTATGTGTTTATGTTTGTATAGGCTATATGTCGTGGGTGTCGAGGTGGGAACCTTGTATGTCCAAAACCGTTACGTGTCAGGAAATAGAATGAAACATTTCAGAAATAATGAAAATAGCCGATCTACAAGATCAGCAACGCGTCGCAGTGATGAGCATGTAGATCGACTATGATGAGCTTGTAGATCGGCTATGATGAGCTTGTAGATCGGCTACTTTTACTACTTTCGACTGACACTCGTGTGCGATGAAGTAAGGCATATGAGTGAGAATTGTGGCGATGCGAGTTTCCTGCTCGACAGCGACGATATTTGAGTATGCGTGCATGTTGGAGGTGTGTGTGTGTGTGTGTGTGTGTGTGTGTGTGGGGGGGGGGGGGGTGTATATGTGTGCCTTGCATGATGCTACATTACCATGGTAACCGCAGAATCGGCCACTGGGCCGTCATTATGTGTGTGTGTAGTGCTTGTTTTTTCTGTGTGTTTGTGTGTGTTTCGGTGAGGTTTTGTGTGTTCTTCGGTGAATTGGACAAATTAGAGAGTTAGTGGGCCCGTAACGATTTACTTATTCACCATGGCTCTTGATTCTCACTGGATCCATACTGAGGTACAACGTATTGACAAGGATAAACACATACAGTATAACACACAGACACAAACATGCACGTGCATGCATGTTACGCACACATGGACGCGTGTGCGCACACACGCACGCACGCACGCACACACACACACACACACACACAAACGCACGCATGCACGCACGCACGCACGCATGCATGCATGCACGCACGCACGTACATACACACGCACACACACACACTTAAGTATGAACCAATTTCTGTTCCTCTATTTCTTCTTTCTATAAATGAATAATTCAGTTAAAACAAACTGTTTAATTTAGCAAATTAGCCATTTGCCAGAAATAGGCTGCAATTTCTGGAACAGGGCAGACATTAAAGCCAGAGGTTGACTGCAAATTCTGTGTGCGTGCGTGCGTGCGTGCGTGCGTGCGTGCGTGCGTGTGTGCGTGCGTTAAATGTTTAAAAAACATTTGGGGAGTTATAGAAGTACAATTGATTCAGGTTAGGGTTAGGATTAGGATTTAGGGTTTATAGGTTTTAGGGGTTGGGGCTGGAGTTATGCCAGATTTATACTTACTGCAGTTGCGCACCATTGTTGTGTGCCGAAAATAGCAGATCTGCAAGCTCACAACGTGCGGCAGATCAGCTATATTTGGCCGTCGACACTGGCATGCAACTGCTAAATACAACTCAGGCTGGCTTTAGGGTTAGGATTAAAAATGACGCACAATTGGTCATATACATATGTCCTGTTGTCCTGTTGTATAGCAATACCAACGGTTGTGTGTGTGCGCGCGCGTGCATGATGTGCACGTGCTTGCGTAAGGCTTTTGTCTGCATGGTGCATATTTACTGGTCGTTGGGGTGGGGACATCACAGGGAGGTAGCTAAAATAAGATGGAATGTCTATCAGTCAAATGCAGCTGATCATGACAAAGCAAAAAGATATTTCTAGCATGCCCCCTCCCAAAGTGTGTGTGTGTGTGTGTGTGTGTGTGTGTGTGTGTGTGTGTGTGTGTGTGTGTGTGTGTGTGTGTGTGTGTGTGTGTGTGTGTGTGTGGTCGTGTGTGTGTGTGTGGTCGTGTGGAGGGGAGGGGAGGGGGTGACTGTCTGACCTCTTCTGATAGTTGCGAGTTCACTTCCTCAATGCAGACCTTTTTACAGCACTGTCTGAACTCTACCTTCACACATCCAGCATTAGCCTTTCACACACAAAGACACATATTTTGTACACACCGTTACAAAATGGATACATTAGAGATTTGACTGTGCATGTGCACACGCACGCAGATGTTCGTTTGTGGAGTTGTGTGGAAAGCAATGCAGATATACAGTAGTGTAATGTAAAACGGATAGGCTGACAACAAGGTTGAAACATCAGACCAGTCATTAATTATTTCACTTTCTGTACTGTACATTGTTCAGAGACACCCAGTTTATTCAAAACAGACACTTGACCGCTTTTCAAATGCTGTACAATAATACTGTCACATTGTCAACATCAGGTGACATATTATTACCCATGCTATCGTTTTCAAATGGAGCCTGTGGGTTTGTACTGTAGAGAGTGATCGTTCAAGCCTTTAGATAATTTTCTGCCAGGTGCTTGAAAAGCACCTGGACTACATTTGCTACTACCTCTAGTAGCGACCGTAGTTGACACTTTTTCATGATTGGCTGCCTCGTCTCTAGGCTGCCTCTAAGCCAATGGGAGACTTACCCATAAAACCCATAGTCTGAACTATAGGGTTGTCCCGGTTTTATCACGTGATTGGAAATCGGGGCCAATCACGTAATTTTCAAGTGATCGGAATCAGATCTGGAGCAAAACAACGTTGATCGGGACATCCCTAGTATCAATATTATATCCATATCATGATATTAGACCGGATATTGTCTGTGATTTTGGATATTGTACTATTGTGATATGGCATAAGCCTTATATAAAAATATAAATATCGGATCGGGAAAAATCGGTTTCAGAAGATACGCAAAATAAAATTATCGGAATCGGACCGGGAGCAAAAAAACGTGATCGGGACATCCCTAGTCTGAACAGCATAATAAACCCATACTCTGAACGGCATAAAAACCCATACTCATACCCATATATTTTATTGAAATTAGCAGATCTACAAGCTCACAATGCGTCGCGCTGCGACGCGTTGGGAGCTTGTAGATCTGCTAATTTCAATAAAACCCATACTCTGAACGGCTGAGGCAGAAGCTGTGGCACACACACTGATTATACTGTAGATGTTCTTAAACGAGAGCTTTCTGCACCTGGCCGTTATGACTGAGTCATTCTTGTTTTGTTTTTTTGTAAGTATGCTGTTGTAAGTTTTCTAATCAAAATATAATGCCTGCTTGTATATGTATTTACAAAACTGTGACGAAGTCATACAGTGTATTTCATCGGCATGTAGGCTATGGTTTGGGCAAACAGTCTTAAGGTGATTGTTGTGCCACAGTGATCTGTATTCTGTTCCATGTCAAACGTCTCAGAACTCAGAATATGTCCTCGCTGTTTGGCGGAAACCTTGAGCGACTGTTGTCGCTACATTTGTGCGACACTGCATGTCACATGACAGAAACATAAAGGGATGAGATATGGAGATATACAAGGTTTCTGCCTGACGGCAATAATATGCGTTTCTAATAAATCAGAGGCTTAATGCTTCACTCTTATGGGGGCTGAAACAACAGATATACCCTCAGTTTAATTTCCCAACCACAACCTTGCACTTGTCCCAGCACACACACACACACACACACACACACACACACACACACACACACACACACACACACACACACACACACACACACACACACACACACACACACACACACACACACACACACACCCTCCAATTCTTTCTTCCCCTTCGCTCCTTCTGTTTTTGTCTGGGGAGAGAATGGAGGAGTCGTTACCTGCCCATAAAGCTCTCCTGTGGCTGCCTTGGCGGGCCTATCCAAACACAGCCAGAGAGCGAGCGAGCAAGAGAGAGAGAGAGAGAGGAGAGAGAGAGAGAGTGAGCGATGAAAAAAGAGAAGGAGGAGGGGGGGGGGGGGGGGGTGGGATAGGGCGAGCGAGAGGGAAAGGGGAGAGCGAGAGGCGCGCTGGCACGCTTGACTGCACCGCCACTGACCTCCCAGCACCGCCCCCGCGCCCCGTCCCTCCCTCCCCCCGCGCCGCCTCTCGCCCTCTACGCAGCCCCCCCCACCCCCCCAGCGCCCCTCCAGCCCTCCTCGCCGCCTCTCGCCCTCGACGCACCCCCCTCCCCCCCCTGCCGCCTCTCGCCCTCTGTGCACCCCCCCATCCCTCCTCCTCCTCCTCCTCCTCCTCCCTCGCTCTGCGTCGCTCCAGTGGGCTGCAACCGCCCGCTCAGCTCAGCGCGTGGGGGCCGAGGGGGCAGGAAAGCGTGCGTGTGTGTGCGCGCGCGTGTGTGTGTGTATGTGTGTGTACAAGGGAAGTAGAAGCCAGAGGGAAGTTTTAGTGTGTGTGTGTGTGTGTGTGTGTGTGTGTGTGTGTGTGTGTGTGTGTGCATGGATGGATGGAGGGGAGCCCTGCTTGGTCGCATGCCTGTCCTCCCCACAGTGCTTTCTCACTTGTTTTTCCCTCCCTCTCTCTCTCTCTCTCTCTCTCTCTCTCTCTGCCTTGAACAGCCAAGTGTTGCCTCTGTACACACACACACGCACGCACGCACACACACACACACACACACACACACATACACACACACAAACACACACACACACGCATGCACGCGTGCACACATACACACACATGCATAATCACACTGTTTTTCCCTACACCACTATAATTAAAAGTGTCTATGTGCTGAGTTGTTGCGCTGCAGAATTTGAGTGTAATTCACACGGTTCACATTATTTAAAAACGTTCCGGTTGCATTCATATTCAGTGCAGTCTGCATTTGTACAGGAGGACAAATTGATTTGTCCAATATTGAAAAATGTTGGCCCCTTGAGCCTGATTTGTATTTTGTGTCGCTTGGCGGAAATAACGGACGCTGTTGTTGTTCAACAATATAAATTAGACTATAATCACCCTTTGGAACTTGGAGATTCTCGAGACAGCACTGTGTGTGTGTGTGTGGGTGAGCGAGTCGCAGATAAGCAGGAGAGAGTAAACAAAGTAAGAAGCATAATTTGTATTTTGCCATGCAGTGGATCCCGGGCTCACGCGAAACACAGCACACAAAATGTTTGTTTTGGCCCCGTTTCAGCACTCTTATGTGAACGTGGTAACGACTGCGTTCTTCCCCTCCCCTCCTCCCTCCTCCCTCCTCCCTCCCCTCCTCCCTCCCTCCCTCTCTCTCTCTCTGGCTTTTTTCTCTCTCTCTCTTCCTTCCCTGTCGTCTCCTCAACTACCCCTCCCCCTCTCCCCTAGCACTCGCGCCAAGTCGGCCCGCCATCCCGCCTACACGCACGCGTATGTACACACACACACACACACACACACACACACACACACACACACACACACACACACACACACACACACACACACGCACGCACCAGTGGTGGAACGTAACTAAGTACATTTACTTAAGCACTGTACTTACACACAATTGTGAGGTATTTGTACTTTACTTGAGTATTTCCAATTTCCTATACATTTTCTCCACTACATCTCAGATCCAAATATTGTACTTTTACTCTATTACATTTATTTAAAAACGTTTAGTTACTACTTACTTTATAGATTTTGATTATTATTATTATTACAAAATACACTAACAACTGCAGCCCTATATAGTAAATTTTTCAGCCATTTTATTTAAAAAAAGCAGATCTACAAGCTCAAAATGCAAAATTCAAAAGATTTGAACTTGTGAAATGAAATTTTACTTTTGGTACTTTAGGTATATCTTGATACCAATACTTTTGTACTTTTAATGAAGTACATTTTTAATTCTGGACTTTTAATTGGAACAGAGTATTTCTACCTTGCAGTATTGATGCTTTTACAAAAAAAATGTAGTACTTTTTCCACCACTGAAACACACACACACGCACACACATAAACACACACACACACACACACACACACACACACACACATGCACACACGCTGAGAGGTAACGGCAGACAGGCGCGTGACTCATTAGGCATTCGTCCCCAGGGAGATCGCTGGGGGGGCGCGTGCGAGAGAAAGAGCGCCGCAGCTGCAGGAATGTCACGGGCGGCTACCGCTGTGTGTGTGTGTGTGTGTGTGTGTGTGTGTGTGTGTGTGTGCGTGCTGGAGCGCGCGTGTGCGTGCTAATGCTGGTTGGAGCCAGCGGCGGGGTACTGCACCTTTCAGGAAATAACGCAAGGAGAGAGGGGAAAAAAACACATTAGTCTTCCTTTTCCACCACGAGCTCATTTAAAAGTCTGAAATAAATTCGGAGTAAATATTAAATTGCCTTATAATTTCTGCTCGGGTTTAGAAGCCCTGGCTGGCTAACAAGCAACAGCACTATATTGCCCTGTATTGTTTTCCATTTGATAACCTATAGGTTTAAAAAAAAAAGAAAAGCCAGAAACAAGCAATTACAAGGTCATTTTGCTGTTTTCTAAACAGTATATTGGTACGAATTCAGCTGGCCACATAGAACTATGAATAGGGGTGGGCGATATGGAACTATGGATAGGGGTGGGCGATATGGAAAAATATATCACCATTCTTTATCAAGCAGTGTCACGATCCACGATATCACGGTTCTTTTTCATGTTGGTTTTTATGGTTATTTTTCAAATTACTTAACAGTACAACCACCTACAAGGTAACAAAAACTAAAAGAAAAAGGAGTAACAGATCATTTTAGACCAAAACATGTATTTTTTGGCAAAACCGTCGTTCTGCAGAAGTATAAATTAAGGTATAGAACTGCAAGTCATAGAATGTGCATTCACTGTATCACAATATTTATGTATCTCTGAAAAGGCATATTGTACTGGAGACATTGTATCGTCTCTATGATATTTATCACCATATCGCCCACCCCTAGATATGTTTGTGATGTTTTCCACAGAAATGTAGAAAGCTACATGTCTGACGTGTAAACAGGGGCTCATTTAATTTGCTTTTGAAGTCAAGCATTTCACATCTCCTACTGCACAGTATTAATTCTTCCAAAACTGCTAGCATTTTTCAATGAAACCCTTACTTTGAAGTCCCACCGGGACCAGAGACGTGAACCGGATGTAAATACACGCTGTTGTGACAGACAATGGTCTTTTATTTCACCGGGAAAAATACATGTTGTAACCACGACCATTGGTTCTTTACTTATGGGCTGTTGAATAATGCAGAGTTTTCTAAATCTGTTAACGTGGAGGCGGACGGACGGCAGGCGAGATTTTTCACTTCAGGAAGTTCCGGTTCATCAACCTATAGAACCATTCGTACGTTGGCGAAGAGCGCAATCAAACCACTGAAAAGACCACATGACGGAGCTCCGTCATCGGCGGTGAAGCGTTGGATTAGGCTTAACGCATTTAGGACTGAGACCAGATTCTACAAAATGTCTTCTAAATAAAATCATGGCAGTTTTCTGAAAAAATCTATTTCTATATCAGTGGTTTTCAAACTATTTCATGTCAAGGACCCCATCTGAAAATATGTCGTTCCAGGGACCTCCCAGAAGCAATTATGTGAGTTAAAAACATTCGCTGTGAAAGAATATTTATTCAAGGATTTGTGCCCCATTTTCATGATTTTTCAAAAATAGCAGATCTACAAACTCATAGCGCGGCACCGAGGGCCGGGGTATGAGCTTGTAGATCTGCTATTTATTTTTCAATGACATAAGTATGACATAATGCTTAAAACACCAAAGGGGTTGTGGAATGTGAATGTGTTAATGTCACATCCCATAAAGCTATTCTGAACACTGGACTGAAACATGTGCTTTAGTGTGGAAGAGTCCATCTCGCAGCTCTAGTCCTTTCTCTGCCCCAACAGGGAGACAGGAAGTGATATGCGACAACACACACACTGGTATAATATCATAACACCCGGTCGGGGATTCTTGGCTCTTCATAATAAGGGATTAACGGGAGAAAATGCTGGCGTGAATTATATAATATCAAAGTAGTTTTTTTTGTTTGTTTTTTAATCAAAGTGTTAAGATCACCTTTCTACTTTTAACCAAATTGACTAATTGTCTCCACCAGGCCGAAGGCATGGGGAGAGAGTATGTTTTGCACTCCGTCCGTCCGTCCGTCCGTCCGTGTGTCCGTCCGTCCGTCCGTCCGTCCGTGTGTCCGTCCGTCCGTCTGTGAACAGCTAATCTCCGGCACCGTTAACCCGGTCCCTGTCTCTGCGTCACTCTCTCTGCGTCACTCTCTCTGCGTCACTGTCTCTGCGTCACTCTCTCTGCGTCACTCTCTCTGCGTCACTGTCTCTGCGTCACTGTCTCTGCGTCACTCTCTGCGTCACTCTCTCTGCGTCACTGTCTCTGACTGTCTCTGACTTTGAACTTTCAAAGTCGACTTTGAAATGTTGCCCCTAATGGCTCGTACACACTGCCCGATATTTGCTCCGATTATGCTGTCGGGGAGCATTTTTGGCGCTCGCCGACAAAACCCCCGATCTGACGTAAAATCGGGCTTTGATCGGCGTGGTTTTGCTCGCTGTGTGTGAAAGGAGCTGCGAGAAGATCCAGCGCCGATAAAAGCGCTCGCCGACGCCTCCCCGACCATTTCTGAACATCTAGCACGTTTGATATTTGTCTCCACCAGGTCGAAGGCATGGGGAGAGAGTATGTTTTGCACTCCGTCCGTCCGTCCGTGTGTCCGTCCGTCCGTCCATCCTTCCGTCTGTGAACAGCTAATCTCCGGCACCGTTAACCCGGTCGATGCCAAATTTTGTACACACTCCCTGGATGCCAACGATGAACCTCTGCACTCCTGCGAACCTTCCAAAGTTCGCAGGAGTGCTGTTTCAGTGCAGTTTCAAACAAAATGCTGCAAATCATGAACACATCGTGTGATTTCCGTGAAATTGTGCATGCACATTCCCACTAGGCCGAGGAAGAAATGCCACATGAACATTTTCAACTCAGCCTCATGGTGGCGCTATAACTGGCCGAAAAGTGTTTTACCTCTAACTGCACGGATCTGTGGATAACTTTGTATGCCAACTCCCTAGAGGCCAAGGAAAAACCTTTGCCTGGAACTTTTCACATCTGCTCTTTATAGCGCCACCAGGAGGCCGACATATGTAAAACACATTTTCTAATATTACTCCTTCAGATTTTATCCACATTTCACGCAAATCGGTACACATGCTCTTCATAGTCATGTGATCAAGACTGGTTTGTTTGATTTCTCATAATCCACCCTCATTGGCTACGATTGGCTTCTAAACTTTTCAGGAGTAGCCCGCTTTGTACCCGTTTTGTACAAATCGCCACAACTACTCAACGCAGCGTCCGATTGTGGTGAAACTGTGCATGCATATTGCCACTAGGCTTTGGAAGAAATGCCACTTGACAGTTTTCAAATCAGCCTCATGCTGGCGCTACAACAGGCCAAGCCGCGTCACACACACACACACACACACACACACACACACACACACACACACACACACTCACACACACACACACGTTTATATTGCTCCTAAACATTTTGCCAAACATCACACACACACACACTCCTATCCTCCTGGTGGAGACCTGTGCCCAGAAGGGCACTTTTTTCTAGTCTGTTACTGAAATACACCAAGACTAGTACTACTGACTACTACTACGCCAGTTGGAATTGCACCAACAGCCATTTAAGGCTTTAACTTATACAGAGCTTTAAACCTGGGTAGGGAGGCTCAGGAAAGACACAGTTGACATTTTATTATAAAGATTTAAAGCAGCATGTTTAGGATTAGTTTTGATCTTCCTCAATACATTACCATTTAATTTTTTGACTCAATAAACAATCAATTTTTACATTGTCCTCGGCTGAATGAAGGTCTAACTCTCCATTACTGACTACAATGAAGCACATCATAAAAGCTTCTGCTCTTATAAGACGGATGCTTAGGGGGGAAAAATGGAAAAAGGGATGTTTTTCAGTATAATATAAAAGTGGTGGTATTAGTGCTTGTTTGTTTGTGTGAGCCTCGACAGAGCAGGGCGGTAGAATATCTATCTGCGTGCCGGTTGTGGTGTGCCGGTCTGTGCCAAATGTCAGGGCCGAATTTTTTACCCAGTCCAGCCCTGAGTAAATTTCTTATATTTCACATCAACGAATTGCTGTCGTTTTTTCACAATTATTTTACAGGACCTTGTAATTCTTGTTTCAGAGAAGTAACTCTGAAACCACCTGCACTTCGTTTTTTGGGGGGTTGCTCTTGAATAAGACAAACATTAAAAGTCCATAGACTTGGCTGCCACATGACTAAAAAACAACGGTTTTACATTCAAAACAATCTAGTGCTTGCCTTTCTCAAACAAGCCAGTGCAGAAGAGCTACAAGCAGGAATGATGAGCACCAGGCTTTGTAGCTGAGAGGGTAATCAGTGACTACTTACACCTGAGTAATTGGTGCATGGACACAGAACTTTCAGATAAAATATCCACAATCTAACATGCTTCTATTTGATATTGATTGATTGATTGATTGATTGATTGATTCATTTCATGAAGAAATTCAAGTAACACATGTTCACAAAGATACTAAACAGAGAAACTAGCATCACCTTTCTACTATAACTACTAACTAACTAATACTACACTTTCATTATGTACATTGTGATGATTATACTCAACCTCATCTGGACCGTCATGTCTAAGGTGCTCAGTGTGTTGTTATTTTTTTTCTTCCAATCAATTTGACGTGAGGTAGCCTGCTTCTGAGTGTGTGTGTGTGTGTGTGTGTGTGTGCACGTGCGTGATTGTGTGTGCCTGTCCCCTCGTATGCGTGTAAATGTGAAGCCCAGATATATTTCTTGGCTGACTGACTGTCAGACAGAAAGCGTGGGAGGCGATATTCATAGAGGTGCTTTTAGCAGGACGTTTATGAGAGACTTTTTTCCATGGCTGAAAGGAGGTTGACCACACACAGAAAGGTTGCCTCAACTCTCTCTCTCTCTCTCTCTCTCTCTCTCTGTCTCTGTCTCTCTCTCTCTCTCTCTCTCTCTCTCTCTCTGTCTCTCTCTGTTTGCTTGCGCATATGCACACACGCGCATGTGTGTGTTTTTCTTTTTTCCCTTTTCTTTTTTTGGCGAGCTGAGCGCCCTTCCTCTGAGCACTCCTACGTGGGCAGCCAGGGGTCTGTTTGTTTCATGTTTTGTTTCGGAGAGGCCTCCCCCGCGCTGCGGAAGTGTTGCCGGAAGCGGTGGGTGCTCACCCCCGGTTCTGCGTCAGTGCTGCTAAAGAAAGGATCGGGGCTTTCCGGGAGGAGAGAGAGGAGGGTGGCGGGAGGGGAGGGTAGGGTAGGAGAGAGAGAGGAGGGCAGTGGTCGGAAAACTACTCACATTCTTTACTTAAGTAAACGTATCAATATAGCAATATAGAAATACAAGTCCGAAATTGAAAATGTATTTGAGTAAAAGTACAAACGTATTGGTAGTAAAATCTACTTGAAGTACCAAAAGTAGAAAGTACTCATTTGGCAGAATGTCCTGCTTCACAAGTTTTCAAATGTATGAAATGTATAAAAAAAATCATTTGAGAGATCTACAAGCTCACATATCAGCTATTTTCAAATGGCCGAAATGTATAGGGCTGAAGTGGTACGTTTTCTAATAATAATAATCAAAATCTACAAAGTAACTATAGTAACTAAAGTTGTCAAATCATTATAGTGGAGTGATAGTACAATATTTGGAACCGAGATGTAGTGGAGTAAAAGTAAAAGTACTGAAAATTGGAAATACTTAAGTAAAGTACAAATACCTCAAAATCGTACTTAAGTACAGAATATTTAAGTAAATCTACTCCGTTACTTTACACCACTGGGGGGGAGTGAGAGAGAGAGAGAGAGAGAGAGAGGGCAGTGGGAAATGGGGAGGGCTGTCCGCCCGGGTATGTCACGGCCATGTGGGTGGCTGTCTGCACTCTCACAAACACTTGCACACAAATACACACACACACACACACACACACACACACACACACACACACACACATGCACACACGCACACACGCGGAGCGGAGCCACAGTGACGGCCGCTCTTACACAAACTATTCTTGTATACACTATACTGTTGGCATGCTCTGAGTAAAATCCCCCTGCCTCGGAGGGGAATTCTAAGGAGCAGGAACAGGTGTGTGTGTGTGTGTGTGTGTGTGTGTGTGTGTGTGTGTGTGTGTGTGTGTGTGTTGTGTATGTGTGTGCGTGTGCGCGTGTGTGTGCGCGCGCGTGTGCACGCGTAAAGTCGTGACAGTGACTCTGTGTCTGTAAAATAGAGAGTGTGGTTATGCACTGTTCGCACTAAGTTACAGCGCGTGAGTGAGCGACATTGAGGCAGAATCTGTGTATTTAACAGGTGTGTGTGTGTGTGTGTGTGTCTGTGTGTGCGTGTTTGCGTGCGTACGTGCGTGACCGTGCAGCTGTGACAGATGTTGATGTGGTTAGTACTGCGTCTGCGTGCGACTATTGTTTTTATTTGTCTTGAGTGAGGGCCCCGCTCAGCCACACTGCTGGAGTTGAACTTCCAACAGCAGTGACAGGGCCTCTCGTGTGTAGGTGTGCGTGTGCATGTGTGTGTGTGCGTGTGCGCGTGCGTGTGTTTGTGTGTGTGTGTGTGTGTGTGTATGTGCGTGCAGGAAGTAGGCGAGCAAGAAGAACTATCAGAAAGTACAAGCCACTGTCCTCACCAAACAGTGAAGAAGTGAACTTTGTACAAATGCTGCTGCTCTCTATACACATCCGCCTGTGGAAAGAAATAGAAAGAAAAAGTATGTGAAGAAACTTCTTTCTGGCAACAAGGCTAGGTAAAGAAAGATGTGTGTACATGCGTGCGTGCGTGTGTGTGCGTGCGTGTGTGTATAATGCGTAGAACTCTGCAGCCTGCTCATCCTATGTTTTCATCCCCCCTCCTCCCAACTTTTTTTTTTTATGTCTGCCACTTGAAAGACTTCCAGAGGGGCTGCACCTGTTTGCCTTTTGGCTACAAGCCTACCTCTCCCCACACCCCCACCCCCACCCCCAGCGCCCCAACCCTCCACCTCCAAACCAAACCTCTCCTCGTCTTGCCCCGGCCTGCCACTCAAGCTGCCGCTCCTCCTGGGATGCCAGGAGAGGAGCGAGGGAGCGAGGGAGGGGGCAGGAGGGGAGCGAGGGAGCGGGGGAGGGGGCAGGAGAGGAGCGAGGGAGCGAGGGAGGGGGCAGGAGAGGAGCGAGGGAGCGGGGGAGGGGGCAGGGGGGAGTGAAGTTCGCGTGTGGTATACTATAGAAGCGATAGCTGCAGGGCTCGGAGGCGTCCGGGAATCAGAGACATATAGGAAGGGAAGCCGGAGAGAGAAGAGAGATGGGGGGGGTTGTTTCAAAGTGAAGTCCACTCTACTGTAGTGGACAGACCGTCCCTCTGTGGGTGTCTCCTCGCTCTCTCTCTCTCTCTCTCTCTGCCTCCCTCCTTCTCTCTTTCTCTCTCATGTTTGGCCCACCACAGTCTCTTTCATTTCTGTATTTGATCTCTATCCTCTTTTTGTGCTGATTATTTTCCTTCCTTCCACATCCCCTCTCTCTACTCTTTCTGTCTCTCTCTCCATTAGGCCTTTTATCCCAATCCCCCCCCCCCCCACATACACACACACAAACCCGCACGCACGCACACACACACACACACACACACACACACACACACACACACACACACACACACACACACACACACACACACACACACACACACACACACACACACACACACACACACACACACACACACACTTTTCTCACCCTCTCGTTCAAGTTCTACTTTCCTTCACTCTTCCATGTATTTCTCCTTTCTTTCTGTCAATCCACTCCCCTTACTTTCACTCTCTCGTGCTCCTATCCTATCTCCTCTCCACCACCCCACCCCACCCCACCCCCTCCCCTTCCTCTGCATCATTCCATCCAGTTGTGTCTTTGATAGGGCCATGTTAATCTGCAGTGACCTCTTCAGGTCACATTAAAGGTCGCCCAGCTTCACTTCCTAAAGCCCCTAGGGCCACACTCCTCCTCTCCTCATCCCTTGTACCCCCCTTGTGCTGCTGGGATCCTTGTGCCAGAAACGGCTAAAGCACGACCCCAGATCATCTCCCTGTCAGGGTGATTTTGAGTTTTATCTAATCTGGCCATTATTACACAATAGAAAAGTTGACTTGGCGATTTGATACCACGATTCACTGTTGGCAGTGTTGTACACAGTCAATTCCTCTGTGCTCAGTTTAAGGGTGTTGGCCTGGGCCGTGGCTCAGCGGTCCAGGCACCTTGGCTGGTAACCCAGTCTGGCAGTGTGCCGCGGGTTCGACTCCCGATCCCGACGGCCTTTACTGCATGTCTTCCCCCCATCTCTCTCCCCATTTCCTGTCAGCCTACTGTCTGTCCCTCCATAAAAAAAATATAAAATAAAGGCGAAAGCCACAAAAAAAACATTTGAAAAAAAAAGAAGAAAAAAAAGTTTAAGGGTGTAAAAATTAATTTGGGGGTGTACCTTTACGTGCCTTAGTTAGCAAACCTGTTGGCACATATTCAATACTGTATATAATGCGTATAGGCTTAGAGTACATGAATTAATTGATCTTCATACTTGTGTGAAATACTTCAAACCGACACAGATGACATTAATCTTCGCTGCCCACCCAGTGTGAGTGATGTTTAATATGGTGGACACCGCAAACTCAGTGGGCCGTAGATTTCCATTCCCAAACTGTACACAGTTCTCTGGATCACCATCTAGGCTATGTTAAGCAATGGGTGCAAGTTACGGTTTCACCGTCTCGCACAGCAAAATACTCACTGTTAATTCATCCATCAACTCGGGAGAGTTTACAAATGCTACAAAATGGTAATTGTACACTCTGTGGATTGGATTCACACAGAGGATTCTTTTTTTTGACTGTGTGCTGCTGTTGACAGCTGAGAACTGTTGTTCCTAAAATGTCCCCCCAATTTTCTTCCTTCATTGTTGTTGTGCAGAACCGTGGGCGCTTGGCAGAGAAGCGCACCATCCCCCTGCCCCCGAACCGCGTGCCCAAGAAGGAGCTGGCCTCCATTTTCAGCAGTGACGACAGCGAGGGCAGTGAGCGGGCCAGTGGGGACCATGCCCACATCAAGCAGGAGGACGAGCTGCATTACAGTATCATGAGAAAGAGGTGAGGAGGATTCTGTCATTTCTATGGCATGTGGTTTTCAACCCTTTTCATATCAAGGACCATCATTTATTTTGCATTTGAGCCACGGACCACCATTTGATGACATATTAACCTCTCAGAACCAAAACATTCGGTATTGATGTTGGTTCCATTAGGAAGACAACAGGCAAACATTGATCAAAATAACAATTCTTCTACATTCTCTAATTGTGTAGACTTCTTGTAAATTAAGTAATGCAGATGTTTAACAATAATTGTACTCTTGAGAGTGTAAAACGAAACCAAATGGATCCGCACGGGTCCATTTGGTTTCATTTTACACTCTCAAGAGTTAAAGATCTATTAAGAGCCATTTGGTTACCAACTCTCCATCATTTAGCTGGGGACCACCTGGAACCCCCTCAAGGACCACTGGTGGTCCCCGGACCACTGGTTGAGAACCACTGTTCTATGGCCATTACTTTTATGCAGTGGTGGAAAAAGCACTCAAAGTTTTTTTTTTTTTTTTTTTAATGTTTTTTTTTTTGTGGCTTTCGCCTTTATTTTATATTTTTTATGGAGGGACAGACAGTAGGCTGACAGGAAATGGGGAGAGAGATGGGGGGGAAGACATGCAGTATAGGCCGTCGGGATTGGGAGTCGAACCCGCGGCACACTGCCAGGCTGGATTACCAGCCAAGGTGCCTGGACCACTGAGCCATGGCCCAGGCCGCACTCAAAGTTTTTACTTAAAGTAAAAAAGTATCAATACTGCAATAGGCTATAGAACTACTTTGTTACGAGTGAAAGTTTTCAGAGTTCTGAAGAAGAATGAACTTCTCACCCTATATCTAAGGGAGATGCCAGCCACCCGTCGGAGAAAACTCATTTTGGCCGCTTGTATTCGTGACTTATTCTTTCGGTCATGACCCACACTTCATGACCATAGGTGAGAGTAGGAACAAAGATTGCTCGGTAGACAGATCAGCATCTCTTTTCGTCACAACAGTGCGGTACAGCGAGTACAACACCACCCCTGCTGCTCCGATTCTCCGGCTGATCTCATTCTCCGTCCTCCCCTCACTTGTGAACAGGTCCCCGAGATACTTAAACTCCTTCACCTAAAAGTATTGGAAATTGGAAATACTCAAGTAAAGTACATATACCTCAAAATTGTACTTAAGTACAGTACTTAAGTAGATGTACTTTACACCACTGCTTTTATGTAAGAAGAAATAAAGTCTGCACTCTGGTAATGACTGTTTGTCCTGCTCCTACTTTTATACAGTTGCAAAACATTTTTGAATAGTTAAAATGGCCAGTCTACAAGCTCACAACGTGTCAATGTAGATTGGCTAGTTGAACTATTCAAAAATGTTTTTCAAAATAGTAAAAAAAGGCAAAGAAGTTTAGGTATAAGGGGTTTAGCGGTGACGAAAATGGAGCCCATATGTGTTTCCTGTCGGTATGACATGATTAGCAGACTGTATATGCTTTATGTCTAAAACTTCACCATACTACAGTATGTATAGCGTATGGCGGTAGACTACACCACTGCTTTTAGATCGTCCAGAGTGTAATATCCCTGTAGCGATTTATGGTACCTCGTGGGGCCGAGTATTGGCCTACCCGTCCTTTTTGAGATATTTCTTGCCCAAAAAAAAATCGCAATTATAATAACTTGCTTGTCATTAAAAGAAGAGAAAGCGAATAATGCGCATGTGCGAGTACGTGCATTCATGCCCTCGGAGAGAGAGCACGTACTACGTCATGATGCAAATACCCATTCTCTTAATAGTCGAATGTGAGTGTATGAAAATACTTCTGTCTCGCGCCTGAGAGGACGCTCTCCCATAGCGAACTGCCGAGCGTTTAGCCTGGCCTAGCCAGCGTGCTTTCTGGTCTAGATGGTTGCGCTTGGAGCAACCACTGGACAATATTGGTTCACCGATCAGAGCCCCCGTCCCCGTCCCCCTCCGCCCCTCCCCTCCCTGGTAGAAATCAGCGGAGGAAAGCGACGCCCTTCTGCACTGCAGTTCACTCCCATTCTCCTAGACCAGGAAACGTGTCACGTTCCCCCTGGCTTTCATTTTTTGAGCCGAACGCGAATGAAAATAAAAGCCTGGTTACCGAGGCTGCCGAGCGTTAGACCGTAATATAACCTAAAGCACTGGTTCACAAAGTGGGGTCCTTTACCTGGAAATACTGGCTTCAAGCAGTCATTCTCAGCCGTTTTAATTTCAAGGACTGCCATGTTTTGTATGCAGTATGCACTAAACCACGGAGCCGCATTTGATCTCTGGGGCTCTTTTTATCCCTTTTTTATCTCTCTACACACTATACAATCCTCAGTGTTAATTTAACACACCCCTCTGGGACCAGTTGGTTCCATTTTATTGTCACATGATGACATCACAGGTGTAAGGGGGTATGAAATTCTTCGTTTCATGTGCGCTCCATCATTTTGTAGTTTTACGTGAGAAGAAGGGAGAGGAGAGAGATGGAGTAGGAGAAGAGCAGGTGAGAAAAGAACAGAAAACAGGATGGAAACAAGTCGAATAAGTAGGCTACAAAAGAAAATGGCTAATACCTATTGTAAATATGCAGAAAACATGATATAACAGTGCAGAAGAATGGTCAGAAGAATGGTCTGATACATACATTTTTACATTAAAGGTTGTGCAAGTTCATGACTTGTCTTCAGTGGTTTGTTGTGTACATACAGTACAGACATGTGGAGCTACTGTATGACGTGTTCATTGTTTTGGCGAGCTATGTTGTTGTTGTTGTGTGTTCATTGTTTAGCTGGTTTATGTTACTCCTGCCAAGTCACGGTGCCTCTGGCTTGATGGACGCTAGATGGACACACAAACACGCACGCACACACACACATGCACGCACGCACACACGCACGCACGCACACATGCAATAACGCACGCATGTACGCACATGCACGCACGCACGCACGCACGGACACACACACACACACAC
Organism: Electrona antarctica; assembly: GCF_951216825.1. Classification (NCBI taxonomy): domain Eukaryota; kingdom Metazoa; phylum Chordata; class Actinopteri; order Myctophiformes; family Myctophidae; genus Electrona; species Electrona antarctica. The sequence continues at coordinate 43,005,445 of NC_136807.1, forward strand.
ACACACACGCACACACACACACACACACACACACCCTGCCTATATACTGTTATATATACAGGCAGGGTTATGGCGAGGTCACCACATTAAAATGAGTGAAATGAGATTTCTGGCTTTACTCTGATGCCCCAAATTAAAAGAATTAAAATGAGTACTTAGTAAAAGACTAAATTCCTCTCTCCTTCACATTAGCCCTTTTTAAAACGTCATTTTCTTTCATCACCTGGCATGCTATGTGTTTATTTGTACGGGGCAACATAAACAGATTCTTATGACTCAGAAAGCAGGCAGAGTATAGGGGGAGGGGGAGGGGGAGGGGGGGAGGGGGGGTGAGGGGATAAAACATAATGCAGAATGTGTTCATTGATTAACCTCTGAAAATCCCCCCGCTGCTGCATTATAAGCAGCTTGTGCAACCTCATTACAGTAGGGGGATGTTTTTCATGTCTCGAGGCTGGCGTGTGACACAGAGGACAGCGCGGCAACTGTGAGGCCTTTAACCCAGTTTGGGCGGGAACCCCTGTTGGTGTTAGCATTATGTTATGCTTTAGCTATTGAAAAATAGCAGATCTACAAGCTCGTAGCGCGCCACCGAGTGGCGCGCTACGAGCTTGTAGGTCTGCTATTTTTGAAAAATCGAAGAACGACTGACACAGAAACATAGCTTTTTCAGAAAACTGTCAGGATGTAGAAGACATTTTTAGAATCTGATCTCAGGTCAAAATTGGTTAAATGGATCCACTAACCTTGTTTGAGACAGGGCTTCCCCTCCCCCTGACACTTGTGCCGCCAGCGCGCTAAGACGATAATGAATTTAAAGAACACTTATGACTAATATGTCAGGCTTTTACCCCTTTGAAAGGCGGCGGACTTGCTGGAGCCGTAGCAGCTCCGGTCTGTCCCGGGCATCCGTCTGTCTGGGCCCCATGCACGCTTTATCCCCCCCCGCCCAGCGCGGGCGGGCGGGCGGGCATCGGGAGAAACGGGGATAATGGGATGTCCAATCACGGAAATGTGATTTCCATTGACCGCAGGCTTCGTAAGTGAGTCGTAGAGGGGTCTTATCAAATTGGATTTGGCCAGTGGCTGGTGAAAAATATGGCGTGGATGGTTGTGTATGTGAGTGTTAATGTAACTCTATGAGAGTGTATGAATGTACATAATGTACATATTATGTAATTTGTTTTGTTGTAAATGGATGAATTACCATTGAGGGTTTTACTTGGTAGCGGAAGCACTGTTTTGCACCCTCTTGGTCAATGCAATTTGTTCTGTTTTGTAAGTCACAAACTGACATAATCAGGACACCACACCAACATGTGGCAATTATCAACAGCCACAGGCACATTCTCCATTTATTTAAATAAATAAAATGAAATAAAAAGGTGTAACGCAGAAACCTGTGGCCTGTAGAATGATGTTACCATATAGGTACCATACCTGAATAATGCGTTTTATATTAACTGTACAATATGTGAAGACATTGAGGGCGGGATAATAAGCCATTAATAAGCCATAAGTGTGGAGGCAAGTGGAGTGCTGGTATATAAGCTCCGCCCTAGCAACCTGACACACCACGTCAACGCTATTCTGATTCTGGTAGTGGGATAGCAAAAAGAACAAAATAAAAACATTCCAGTGTGTAGCCAGCATGCAACTCAACCAGAATTCAAACAAAGCACATACAGTAGACCCACACAGACCTGTACATGAAATATATCATTAATCTATAATACAGTTCATCTATAAGTTAATCTATAATACAATGTATCTATAAGTTACCCGTAGCCTCCTATGTCCTATACCAAGCCTTATAAAGATACGCTGATCAAGCAAACACATGGCAAAATAGAGATTCAACCAAAGCACCACTCTCACACTTCACCAGGTCCAAATCAGCTATCATTACGTAACGTCACGTGTGATAAGATGCACCCCAACACGGACGGGAGCTTCTCTCGTCACTTTGTGTAGCATGGCACACTGTAGGCGTTGGGGTCAGTTCAACTCGGGGCTCTCTCGCTGGCTTTGCATTCGGCACAGGTTCTGCCAACGTCGGGGTCGACAAGCGGCGTCTTCGTATATTAGTATATAGCTCATCATCCTTGAGGACGCCTTGTCAAGTTCATTATAAGCCCTGTCCGCTACATCTTTTAACCTGATTAATGTTAATGGCCACCAGCTTTACGGGCGATTAGTTTAGTAGGCCTTCCACGGGCAGCGAGCGTTCCTCCCCCTGCTGAGTCAGCGCAGAGCAGCTCCCGGCTGAAGCGGAGCCAAGCCTCTGTAATGACCCGACAGAAAGTCACAGACACTGCCTTTCAACTGTCATAACTACCTCAGAACAAGACGTACAGTACAGGGACAATCCCTTCATGTACGCTTGTCAATTTCAGTCACACACATACATTGAAGGGAACACAGTACCTGGTTCTGGTTGCACCCTATACAGAGGCATTCACAATCACACCACAATACACAGTTCTGGGGCTGTGTATTCACGGATTGACAGTGATCGATGGTAGCTGCCCCTGTTCTGTTAACAATTTGAACCCCCTGATGTCTCTATTTTGAGCAAGATGTTTCAAAGACAAAATGTGAAAAAAGCAGATCATCCGATGCGATGTGTTGTGAATTGAACATTTGAAAGATCTTTTTTTAAATTCACACTAATGTGTTTAATGTCGGATTCATGGCATTCATCTTGATGACCCTAAATATTTGATGGGGGTAACTGATGGAGGAAGGCTTTAGTACTCAAGGTCTAACTGTTTGTTTCAGTTGGCTGTAGATAACAAGGCTTTGATTGGAAAGTGCTGACTGAGTCTCTGGGTAATTACCAAGCAACCACCATGGATTTTAAAACGTACACCTGCTGAGGTCTGCCTTTCAGATGGCACCACCCTTAAAAATAATAATAATGAACCGCCCCTATGCCTCTGCCAAAATAAATGTAGGTGTTTTCTCTGATTCTTAATCATGCAATATTATGAGTGGTTAACTGGATATATTCTGCTAATCGATCGATTGTGGGGGAAATATAAAAAAGTACCGCAGTTTAGAATTCAGGTTTTCAAACTGGGGGGCACTTAAGGCTGGAATGACACCCACTGCAAAAAGAAAAGAAAAAAAATAGTAGTAGTAATATTTGACCTGGTAAGCCTATTTTGGGCATGCCACTTATTGACGTTTCTAAGAACGTTTTACACATTCTCTAAAATAGCAGATCTACAAGCTTTTGAAAAGCCATTTTGCAGTAGGGGGGGCCGCAGCCAGAGGCAATGGTTATTTGGGGGTCCTTGGCATGGAAACGTTTTCAAACCACGGACCCCAAAGTATTTTAGATGGTAGAGGAGAGCCGTCATAATGGCTACAGACCTTATGCCTTCCATATAGGGCTAGGCAAAGAATTTACTGTAAACCAAATCAGGCCATTTGGTTTACCTCCTACATGCTCTACTAACCAGATATGGATAATACTGGGTCTGTTTATGTAAAGACAGTCCTGTGCTATGAACAGTCTCTCGGTAGGGAGTAGAGCTGGCAAAGAATCCATATCCCAAAGCTCTGGGATGTGCAGTAGTGTTAGTATACTGTTTTAGACAGTAGGGTTTGAAGGGCTTCTATTTCTTTGTCTTACCATGAAAGTTGTTTTAAGGTATGTACTGTATGTGTGTCTGGTTGACGGTTGTGGACTGGAACTCTTGCAGTAGTTTCGTGTTTGAGGCACATGTCGAGGAGTCTGTAAAACGGAAAAATGATGGAATATCCTTGTGTTACTGTTCATAGATCCCGACAAGAAAGGACAAGCTGCTCTATGTCTGATGTCAATGCCAATCGACACCATGTCTGCTTGATGTATTGGCGTGCTTTTGGAGTTTCACTTTGAACACTCACCTTTTTATAGATAATGTTATCTCCTTTATGTGCTGTATCTACATAGATCTGCATTGGCACATATTGTTAATGGGTGCATTGTGCTCAGTCTGGGAGATTACCACAGAGAAGCCAGAGAGAGACGGATGAATGAGTCAAGCTTCTCAACGTCCTTTTGTCCTCCTCTGGCTTTATTGAACTAGTACGCTGTTGCCATTTGCCAGGAAGAGCATCATGGACAGTGAGAAATTCCTGGAAATTGCTGTCCTCTAAAAGCGCTAATTTCAGCTTGGAAGTCTAAGAGCTTTCTAGACGTTTTTTTTTTTTTTTTTTTTTTGCTTCACTGCTTGCCATTGTTTACTTTGGTTTTCCATGGTAACGCAGCTACACAACAATTTAGTGGCGGATTTGGTGTCACTTGACGTAAGATGTTGAATAGTTTCCACATGCACGGAACACACGATTGCATCTATTTACGATATCCTCTTGTCAAAAGAGGATGTCAACAAAAGATGATCAACAGAGCTCTAGCAGTTTAGTAGCAGATCTGGTGCTAGTTTGAAAATAGAAGTTTATGGTTTCCAGAAGAGCAACATTTGTCTTATGTTACCATCCTGTCAAAAGATGATATCAACAATCCATGATGATGAGCCTGTATCATTTTCGTGATGTCTCTCAACCAGAATAGCTGTTTGTGCAAAACAAATTATAACACAGAAAATGTGACTATGCCCAATCTGAATTCGAAGCAGAATTTAGCGACAGAAATCATACAGTAAGGATGACTGCCGGCTGTATGAGACAGCACACAAAATTAACACCAACGCCAAGCAGCAAATTCATGGCCACATAGGGAGAGGACTCGCGCGCAACATGGCCGACCCACTGTATATTTTATTTCCATTGTACATTTCTCCTCTCCCTCGGCTACCTTATCGACCTCACATCAGCTTGTAGAGCGGAGGAACAACAAGGAGAAGCCCAAGAGGAGCCCGGCTAGTCTTACTTATTTATGTATCTATTTCTGTATTTATTCATTACTCCCTCTGCTTGCCGGGATCCCAGTGGCAGCCTGCGTTTCCATCCGACTGTGAGCAGCATGAGAATGGTGTCTTCCTTTGTCCACAGGAAGCAGACAAAACATAGAATGTATATGGATCCATATTCCCTGCTTTGAGCTTTGCCTTTCCTCACATGTGCATATTTTCCCCTAAACACGAAACTCTTCACATTTTATCGTCTTTTCTTCACAAAAGCATAGGAGAAGCTAGACACTGCCGATTCCCTCTGCTTCTCTGCGTTCTTGCCCGAGTCCACATCTTACTGTGCTGCGGTTGTTGAATATTACATATTGCCTGGTCGAATTTGAATATTGCTGGAGCCAGCACTGTGGGCCACCTGTGCAGGCTTGGAAGAGGCTGTGTGGTCCGTCTATTGTCTTGGGGGTAGAGGAAGGTCCTTTTACCTGCAAGCACCAGATGTTAGGCACAGTTTGTGTCCTCTTTCTCTCTCCCTCCCTTCTCTCACACACACTTTCTCGCTTTCTGTAACAATTTCTCGCCTGCTCTCTCTCTCTCTCTTTGTCTCTGTCCCTCTGTCTCTCTCTCTCTGTCTCTCCCTATCTCTGGCCCCTTCACTCCTCACCCCGGGACCACACTGTCTGTCTGTCTGTTTGCCAGCACTCTCCCAGTGGTGGTGTGAGACATGGCGTCAGGGTGGCCCAGGCAGCCAGCTTGTGCCAGCTCACCTCGTGACCTCCAGGCCTGGTACCTTAGCGTCTCTTGCCAAAGTCTCAGTGGGGCACAGCGGGCCGCGCGCTGTAAACCTGTTCCCTTGCCAACAAAAGAGGCTTTTCGTGTCATTTGGACTGTTTTGAACGCTGACTCCCCACCAGAAGGGTATAGACCTTTTCTCAATGAACGTTCCAACAGCGTCACTGGAAAGCCTCCTTAGTGGCAGCACCTGAGGTTAAGTTTTAAAAAAGTCTACCAATGAATAAACTAGATTTGGCAGGCTTAGTTAAGCCAGACCGGTGGGGATATGTGCTGGTGAATTACAATATGAACTCATTGACTGCCAGCCCTCCCTCTTTCCCCCCTTGCCAGCCTTTTCGTTATATCTGACCTTTTCAAGACATGTTGCGTTTAGCGTTATTTTTTTTCGCATCCCCAGTGTTCACGGAGGGGGAAAAAATCTATTTGGACTATGCATTCAAGAAGCGGCTCAAGATCGGATTTTGCGATCTCGTCGCGTCCTGTTTCCTTTCGGACTGCGACTTTTTACACAAGAAGTGGCGACATTCGGCCGGTGTGGAGACTGCTGCCAGACAAGCTATCTTGCTTTGCAATTGGCTAGTTTAGTTTGTTGTTAGGTCAACCGAGGATAGGTTACACCCCATATCCTGGAGGCATGACTACAGTGTTATTGGCTAGTTAGTCAGGCCAACTGGCCAACCACTGCTATAACTTCCTCACTCAGTATATGCATCAGTCTATGCATCTGTGGTGTACAGATAGGGAACAGATAACACAGTCATGCATGCACGTTTTAACAAACCGGAGTCAGTCACCCACCCACCCACCCACCCACCCAACCAGCCAGCCAGCCAGCCAGCCAGCCAGCCAGCCAGCCAGCCAGCCAGCCAGCCAGCCAGCCAGCCAGTCAGCCAGCCAGCCAGCCAGCCAACCAGCCAGCCAGCCAGCCAGCCAGCCAGCCAGCCAGCCAGCCAGTCAGCCAGCCAGCCAGCCAGCCAGCCAACCAGCCAGCCAGCCAGTCAGCCAGTCAGTCAGCCAGCCAGCCAGCCAGCCAGCCAGCCAGCCAGCCAGCCAGCCAGCCAGCCAGTCAGTCAGCCAGCCAGCCAGCCAGCCAGCCAGCCAGCCAGCCAGCCAGCCAGCCAGCCAGCCAGCCAGCCAGCCAGCCAGCCAGCCAGCCAGCCAGCCAGTCAGTCAGCCAGCCAGCCAGCCAGCCAGCCAGCCAGCCAGCCAGCCAGCCAGTCAGTCAGTCAGTCAGTCAGTCAGTCGGCCAATAAGTGACATGACCTCGTATTGGCCAGGCCTCGCAGGCGAGCAATTTGTTTTTAGAATTGTAACAAAAAACTTCTACGTGGCATTAAAAGCCGGAATAATCCCATGTGGGACTACTGGTATTTTATTGTATTTCCGAACGGTACATCACTTTGGTGTATAGCAGAGGAAGTGGGTTAAAAGAACAGCAAGGGGTGAAAGGGGTGAAAAATGGGTTACAAAATCGTGGGATAAAAATTATTAAAGATAAAAGAACAGCAATATAAATGCAGTTATACCTATGAGAACATCATGATATCGTTAGTGTACAGCAGGACACCAGTAGTGTCCATGACAGACTTTGGGATATTAGCGGCACACTAATCATCATCCCTCCCAATGTCTGGGTCAGAATGTCTGTGCCATGGATGAGGCATGGCGGGGGTTGGGAGGTATTCACCAGTTTAGGGATGAGCCGGAGGATGAGATGATTGTCTCCGGCGTGCACCTAGATGATAAGAAGGCTCATGTCCTTCTTAGCTATCAGCGGGCCCAACGGCCACACTATAACCTAGCCCCCCCCCTACCCCAAGGTCTGCACCCTCTATCCTCAACCCCCCACCTCTCCCGCCCAGATAAACCTTGCCTCAGGGACCGCTGACTCAGGCAACCTGGTCTTAAAACGCTGTGCCCCCTCCGCCCCCCCCAGTGTGACCTTGGACATTTTGGGAGGGAGGAAAGGGAGGGGGAAGGATGATGACAGAGAGGGGGAGTGGCGGGGGGGGGGGGGGGGGGGTGCTGGGCCCTCATTAGCCAGGCCAAGACGGGACGGCCCAGGAAAAGAGCACTAATTACCCCCACTAACAATGTCCTCGCTGCTCGTGGCTTAGAGTGGCCACTTTGCTGTGGGATAATAACCTCCGAGAAGTTCAGTACAGTATTAGGAGAATCACTTGGAGTGATGGGCAGAGAGTATGGTTATAGGGAAGTGGTTAGTTCCAAGGTCGCAGTAGTATCCAGTGTGTGTGTGTGTGTGTGTGTGTGTGTGTGTGTGTGTGTGTGTGTGTGTGTGTGTGTGTGTGTGTGTGTGTGTGTGTGTGTGTGTGTGTGCGTGTGTGCGTGTGTGTGCGCACGCACATATGGGTGTGCATGTGTCTGATGCAAATCCATTGTTATCCTCAATCAAAGACACACTCAGGGTCTCGTCATTCTCCTGAAGAGCCTTGCCGGGCGTTCAGGGTCAGCTACTGTAGCTACTAATTTTAGCAACTTGCCTTCTAACAGAAGTCTGTCATTATTCCCCGAAAAGTTTTGCAGTCACGGTCAAATCAAGCGTCTCCTTGCTTAGCAACCGGTCGTGACTGTTTTGTCTGTGTCTTGCTTCGGAGTCATCGGTTCTCCGTGACTGAGAAGTGGCTGCTGTAGCCGACACAGTCAGCGTCAGCCCCCCTCCCCTCTTAAGTTTGCCTGCATCTGTGCTGTTAGCGTGTGGAAAACAGCTTGGCGGGCGACAGCCTGACATTACAGCCGGAGCCTGTAATCATGGGGCTGTAAAAAACCCAAATCCAGCAGCCGCAAACAGTGTGGCCTCGTCATAGCGGTGGCGGATAAGAACCATGCACTGCTTCTGTCCCAGAGAACTCACTCCTCCTGCCTTGTGCCGTACGTGTCACACCATGCAGACCCCCTTCATAGACGACTCTGTTTTCAATAAAACATGCCAGAGTTAAAAGCAGCCGTCCAGTTAACACTGCCCAATTTGTTAACCCTGCAAGAGGCATAAATCTGACATCTATGAACATGTATGTATGGTGTATGGTTCTAATCTATAAAACGTGGAGAAAGCTGAACTGTTCTAGCATTCTGCTGAGGTGAAATATAACAAACAATTGCTATTACGGTGTATTATGAACTGTTCTGAACTTCTGCTGGGATGTTCCGTGATGTAATACTGGTGACAAATTGATTGAACAATAGACACTTGACAACGTCACACAAAAAAAAGAAAACCCACAGCATTACGTTGAGCCAAAACCTTGCCCAAATGACGTCTGTAACTCTCTCTCTCTCTCTCTCTCTCTCTCTCTCTCTCTCTCTCTCTCTTACCACGCAAGCTGGTGGCCATTACATTGCGTGCGACTCACTGAACCCAGCACTCCCTCAAACACTTAAAGCCCTATTTTCCATCATTGTACCTATTTAATGCGATCAGCATGCTAATCAGATTGTGAATTAAATACCTCCATGACACAGTTGTGTTGTTGTGTTATGTTTGTGGAGTGGACTGGTGGAGCAACGGACGGCCCCACCGCTAATCTTTAAACGTCCTTATCCGCTCCTCCTCCGTCACCTGCTCCTGCTCCTCCTCTTTATTCTTATCTCCCTCGTCTTTTGTTCTTCTCGTCTCCCGCTCTTCGCTGGGGTGCCGAAGAGCAGGGACGGTTGTTCTGGGAGACAGAGAGTCTAGCTGCTATAGACTAGTTGCTTTCCCGTTGAGGTGAAGATACTGTAAATCTTGACGCCTGTCCGTTTGTTTGTGTTGCCGCATGGCTCATTTTCATCGTCCATCGTGTAATATTGATCAAATGTATCAGTTCTGTGCAATCGCTGGTCCGCATCTATTGTCTTCCCTGCCACACGGTTATTATCTATTATCCACACCCATCTAAAGACGCCTTGATTCATGTCGTAGCACATTATTCAACCGCCTGTCTGTCTCGCGCCGGGCTGATTTGGGGAACTGATAACAAAAGAAAAAGGAAAACAAATAGAGCCATAACAGCGTTTTAAGCTGATAAACTACTTATGAGTTATGATTGTGTTATGATGAGCTGGGCTGAGACCCAAAAGTGCTGGATGCACTAGTCTGTCACAGTCTATTACTGTACATAGAACCTCAGCCACTTACTGCAGAGCTGGCCGCCAATAGGCGCATGCTAGTACATTCAGGATATAGACACACTGCTGTGAAGATAGTGGATTTCTGTGGCTGGTATTGTGTATCTGTATTGTCCTTTTGTCTCTGTATTTTAAAAGGCATATCAGGCCTTTGATATTGCTGCTAACTCTGTGTCTCTCTGTGTCTCTCCCCGTGTGTGTGTGTGTGTGTGTGTGTGTGTGTGTGTGTGTGTGTATGTGTGTGTGTGTGTGTGTGTGTGTGTGTGTGTGTGTGCGTGTGCGTGCGCAGTCGTGACAGTGACCTATCTACGATCATCTCCAATCTGCACCACACGAGACAACACGGTATGCCCGAGGGCCAGTCCGTCTCCGACCACAGCACCAGCACTGGACACACAGGTAGGTCCACACACCCCGTGCTGTGTGTGTGTGTGTGTGTGTGTGGACACACATCTGCGTGAGTGAGCGAGTGGGTATACCGTACGGTCAAATTGGGAGTTTTGCTTTAACCCATTTTGACCTGAGATCAGATTCTAAAAATGTCTTCTACACGCTGACAGTTTTCTGAAAAAGCTATGTTTCTATGTCAGTCGTTCTTCGATTTTTTTGAAGAATGCATGGAGTGTGGGAGCTCACACGACACCCTTCAACAGCTCACCACGCATATGATGGTTACTGGACATTTCATTAAAGTCACCAACTCAGCCTCCAAGAAGGGCGATTTTTCAAAAATAGCAAAAATAGCAGACCTGCTATTTTTCAATAGCTAAAGCATAACATAATGCTAACACCAACAGGCGTTCCCGCCCAAAATGGGTTAACTCAGAGAGTGTGAAAATAGACTTGTGATGTGGTCCACTTTTTCACTCTCGGGTTTAAAATAACCCAAAAGCACTGTGTTGTTGTACTTAATGCAGTCCAAAGACAAGGACGTGCAAGAGGTTTTTCTTCCCTTCATTTTCTTCTTTTGCCCTCGCCCCTTTTCAACAGATAACATTAAACATTGCATTTTGGTCTTTCATTTACTCCAATTTGTTTGATTGGGGGAATTTGCCAAATTGCTATAAGCTTATTACTTAGTCCTGAAGGTCGTTCTTCAGATGATTACTTAATGTTCCTCTCACATTCTCCACGGCACTCCAGGAGTTTTCTTTAACCCCCCCTTTTAAATGACCTCTGAATAAAATAGCTTTATTTGCCATTAATCCAGTTTTATGTGAGCAAAGGAACCATGGTGTGTTTGCTAAGCTTACAGGCTTAGAGACAGAAATCATCTTTCAAGTACCCTGTAGCTTCTTGGGGATTTTTGTTTTGTTTTGTTTTTGTGAAACCCCACGAAATTGAAACATGGGTGTAAAAAGAGACAGATTGTCCTTCTTTATGACATACAGCAATTAGCCTAAATGTATGAGTCTTGTTTCGACATCACTGGGTTCATTCTACCTCTCTGTGTTTCCTACAGTATGTGGTCTCCAAAATGTAGAGCTGGAGACAAACCAATTACATATGAATTAATTTGGTATTGTGTAGATATGTTCAGCAATCTGACACAGACACATATACAGTGTTGACCTTCTGGCCTGTGAACCCAATCACATTACATTTGACACACTCCACAGACAAATTAAATTAAACATGTTAAAACCATGTTAATCATGAAAAATCTCTTTTCGGCTCAGAGTTTTTGTAGCATTAATTTATGTGCAAGGAAAATGTTGGTGTGGAAGACTCCGCCCTACTGTACTAACAATAAAAGCTCTAATATGCTCTAATAACGTAATACAAGTTAGAATACAAGTACGGTACGGTACAAGTATCAATTCTAGTGAAACTAGTTGACTAGTTTACTAGTCGACTATAGTTGTTTAACTAGGCCTACCTATTATGTAAAAATATATATATATATTTTTTGAGTGGTGCAAACCACTCCAACAACTGGCTTTGTACCCGTGTCCCGTGTACATGTGTTTGTTCGTACCAAAAAAACGAGCATGGTTGCTATGGTTAGTATGTGACGTCGTTGCACCACTCAGTGTACATTGGTGACTATATAACTATAATCTAGCTGATCTTGAGGCCTACAAAAACAGCCCCCCCCCCCCCCCTTTTTTTCTTCTTTTTTTTTCATATCAACTACTCAACTAGTACCAACAAGGTCAACTAGTGGATTTACTAGACGACTAGTTGAATAGTCGACTAGTTGCTTAAAGCCCTAGTACTAAGTACTATAATAATTATATAATAAATATAGTTGCAGCACAAAAAGAAAAAAGAAAAGCATAATGTAAATGGATGAATAATTTGCCCTGTTGCTGACCAGGGCATGAACCCGTCCTCTCTTATCCCATTAGCACTGGGGGGCACTGAGTGGCATCATCATCCCAGACCCAACACCTCCGCCCAATCCCCCCTCTCCCTCTCTCTGATCTCATGTCTGGCAGATTAATTGCGCATACGGAGCCTCTAATATCACGCGGGTGGGGTGGACAGTAGATGGGTGGAGGGTTGGGCTTGGTGTCGGTCTTATTTAAGCCTCACAAACAACAGCTACACCCAGAGACTCGGACCTCACGGTGGGCCCCAACAAGACCAGTCAGTTAGGTAATATAGGGTGGGGTGGAGTGTGTAGGTGGGTCTTCTCTCCTTACAGCCGTATTAGTTGGCCAAACAGCCAGTTCCAGCCAGTGTCTTAGGCCCTGGGTTTAGGCGTATCTGCCCTAAAAGGCAAGTCTAATTGTCTGATAAGCTAACCACCCCAGGGGTCTATATTAAGCCCCCGCCCCCCCATGGGACAAAATATCTTCGCCAAAAATAGGCAATGTACTGCTATTTTCTCCGAATATTCTCCCCAGAATAGGGACGGTATAGGCTTCATGTGGTTGAATCGGCATCTTAATGGATGAAGACGCAAACAGATGAAGGGGAGCAGATGCATGCGGTGTGTCCCGTATCAGAGGAGGTCCAACGCTCTCAAATCTGTCAGTTGGAGCATTAAAGGGAGATTTAACAGGCTGCTTAAGCGGCTCGCTCCGTGTCTGTAAACAAGTCCAATCCCATCAGACACTGGCTTTAATTCTTCTGTCTGCCAGTGAAATTAGACTCACACTCACACACGCGACGCGCACACCTACAAATAATAAACAAACACAAACACACACCCAGTCAAAGACAAAAAACTGTTTGCACGAGCGAGTGATAAGTTAACGAGCACACATGCTAATAATTACTCTCTCACACACACACACACACACACACACACACACACACACACACACACACACACACACACACACACACACACACACACACACACACACACACACCACCAACAACAACAACAACAACACCAGGTTACATGCACCCAAAACCCGCAGGTTCAAACAGAGGAGAGAGAGGTTGATGATGGCCAGGTATAAACACGTGACCCTGGCCTTGTTTGAGTGTAATTAATTAATTAATTAATTGTTGGTCAAACTATAGACATTTACGTTGAAATAGAAGGTATATATACCGGTAGATATAAGGAGTGAGAGTATATACAGGACAGGTATACTATATAAATAAAGATAGCCATATAGAGATAAATATGAATAAGAAACATTAGATGAAACGATATACGAACATTGCGTACGTATGTTGGCGGCCCCAAGTGGCAGCACATATACAAGCTTATAGATCGTCACTTCGTGCTGTGCTATGAGCTTGTAGATCTGCTTTGAATTTATATACTTTTTTTTTTAAAGCAAACATTTCTGAGTCCCTCCAATGTCCCAGAAATGATGTCATTTGGCAGCCAAGTCTATATGGAAAAACATTACCCCAAAAAACCTATTGATAATATCAATAAAGGCAAAAAAAAACACCCCAAAAAAACAGGACCCAACTGGTGACGTCATGTGGCAGCAATGGGCACTGTGGCTCTCTTTGCTTCTGGGCGTCCCTTGAACTAAATATGTTTAGATGGGGTCCCCGCGGCCAAATGACTATCATTTTGGGGGTCCTTTCCTTGACATGAAAAAGTTTGAGCAGCACAGATTTTTTTGGGGGGGGGGGGGGGGGGGCAGTAAACTGTTCCTCAACATAGAGTGCTCACCCCGAAGCCACGAATGTTACCTGACAATTACTTTGTGTTCCGTAATATTCCTCATTGTTTAATAAGTAAGTGTTTGAATCTCATCTGTGTCTATAAATGCCATTGAGCATATGATACCGGCTTTCACCTGCTGCACCACAACTTCCAGACAGATATTAATATAATATACGGCTCAATGGCACAGATGTGATGAAAACACTGCTTTATTATGGAATATTATCACGGAACGCAAAGAGCCCGTATGGTTGGGTAACATCCGTGGCTCCGGGGGATGAACTTGTAGCCTACATTTATGGTGCCTCCAGTCCAAACACTTTTTGGGGGAAAGTTCACAGAGACTATCATAGATACGAAAATGTCAGAATCGATACAATAAATCTATGCCATGCCTTGATCCAAGCCAAGACCACGGATACTCACTGCAGTCAAAAAATATATACAGCCTCTTAATTGGGGGGCGATGATCTTATACATTTTCCTGTGATTTTGATTCGTAAAATTGCTTAAACATCTTTCAGGGTACTTTAAATCAGCGGCTCCCAAACTTTTTAGCCTTTTTGGCCCATGAGGCCAATTTGATAGTGGAAATAGCAGATCTACAAAGCGCCACGTTGTGAGCTTGTAGATCTGCTATTTTCACTACTTCTTAAACATTTCTTTCCTAATTTATGGAATTTCCTACATTTTTCTTTGATTTATTCATGAAATTACTGGAAAAGAAATCATCGAATTTGTTTTTAATTCATGAAAGATTTTGCTTGTTTTTTTTTTCTGCCTTTATTGATAGTATCAAGTGAAGACAGACAGGAAAGAGAGAGAGAGAGAGAAGGGGAGAGACATGCGGCAAAGGTCGTCATGAACGGGACTCGAACACGCGACACGCTGTCAGGCCAAAGCCTATATGTGGCATGCGCCTGGACCATGTAGCTTGTTTTCAGCGGTTACTATATAGTGGATATCCCTCTTTCACATCAACGTGTTGGAGGTCTGGCTTCCGACGTATAGGCAGCTATAACATATTGGAACTGTGAACGGAGTGGACTGGCAGATATTTGTCTTGGAGGTGGATCCGACAGCAGACGCACAGAGACACTACTGCCGTCAGTCTACGATATATTGTGTTTACTCTGCGCTGTCTGTCTGTCAACTCCTCTGTTTGACTTACCCTCTCCAAGTGTTTAGCTTCTACCGCTGAGCTGTGGTTAGCGGAACGGATAGGAGAGGGAGACGGCTAGATAACTGGTAGAGAGAGAGAGAGAGAGAGAGAGAGAGGCAGAGACAGAGAGAGAGAAAGAGAGAGAGACAGAGAGAGAGAGAGAGACAGAGAGAGAGAAAGAGAGAGAGAGAGAGACAGGGAGAGAGACAGAGAGAGAGAGACAGGGAGAGAGAGGGAGACAGGGGCGTGGACAAGGAGAGTGTGAGACAGAAAGACGGTAAAGAAAGGAAGAGAAGAAAAGAGGAAGAGAAGGAGAGAAAAAGAGAGCGAGGGAGGGGGAGCGAGAGAGTTAAAGTGGCGACGGAAGAAAAAAGTTTGGAAAAACGCGGAGGAGAAGGAGAGATGAATGAGTGTGGTGCTGGTATCAGGGGAGGGCAGACGGAGGCTTTGGCGACGGGGCGACAGAAGTGTTTGTGTGTGCGACTGTGTGTGCGCGCGTGCGTGCGCGCGCGTGTGTGTGTGTGTGTGTGTGTGTGTGTGTGTGTGTGTGTGTGTGTGTGTGTGTGTGTGTGTGTGTGGGTCAGGAGGAAAGGGAAACAGGCTTGCTGGGTCGTCTCTGCGCCAGAGTGGGCCGTTAATTAAATCCGAGGGACAGACAGGAGGGCTGCCTCCCCCCTCTCTCTCTCTCTCTCTCTCTCTCTCTCTCTCTCTCTATCTCTCCCTCCCTCTCTCTCTCTCTCTCTCTCTATCTCTCCCTCCCTCTCGCTCTATCTCTCCCTCCCTCTCTCTCTCTCTCTCTGTCTCTCTCCCTCCCCCCAGCCCCTGGGTACTCAGAGGCTCCGTGGAGGGGGAGAGGCAGGGAGGTAGAGAGCAGAGGAAGGGCGGAGAGGAGGAGGGGGAGGGGGGAGGGGGGGCAGGGGCGCCGGCGCTCAGTGTCTGGCTGCCTGTGGAGACTGTAAACCATGGCTCTGCGGTCAGGACAGAGACTCAAACAGGCGGATAAGGTGTTTTTGGTCTGCTGTGTTCTCTCTCTGCCTCTCTGCCTCTCTCTCTCTCTCTCTCTCTCTCTCTCTCTCTCTCTGCCTCTCTCTCTCTCTCTGCCCCCCCCCCTCATCGCTCCCTGCGTTCAGACTTTTACAAAGGCAGTTGAAGTCTCACAATGGTGTGTGTGTATTGTGTGTGCGTGTGTGCGTGCGTGCGTGCAACGTGCATGGTGGGTCGGGGGCTGTTGTGTGGTGGTGTTGGTTTAGTTTGAGCGTGTATTTATGTGCGTGCGTTTGTGTATACACACACCTTTGCCTTTAATGTGTGGTTTTAGATGCTGTCAACGTGAAACTCTGCACAACTGTGCAACAGTTTTATTCTGATTGCAAGAGAGCTATAGAGATAGGCTGCTTTAAGTAAAAATCACACCCGTGTGAACTGAGCGGTGCAGGCTGCTCAACAACACCACTGGCTATGGCTGCAGTTATAGTTCTACTGCTCAGTGTGAATGGCCCTTTAGGCTGCTCAACAGTGCCACTTTAGGTCACCCAGTGGTATTGCGGCTGTTGAAGCCTCGTACTCGTACAGACATGCGTACACTCAGACTCAGACATGCATTACACACGCGGCCAGTCATCGCGGCGGTTATGCACCACTCAAAAGTGTTGCATGGATGCTGCTGTGTCATCATATCAGGTGTAGAGCAGAGCAGAGGGAGTTCAGTCAGGACAACTCAAGAATGGATGGAATATGTATTTATTGAATTCAAATTAACAATATATTTATTATGGTTTGGCGATGAATTGGATCTGCTTTTAGGTACTGAGATCAAGCACGGCATCAGTCCCGACCATAGGGACCCCGAATTCCCCCGTAACTAAACAGCAGATCCAAAACGACAGGTGGTAGGAGGAGGGTGAGACAGGTGGTAGGAGGAGGGTGAGACAGGTGGTAGAAGGAGGGTGAGACAGGTGGTAGGAGGAGGGTGAGACAGGTGATAGAAGGAGGGTGAGACAGGTGGTAGGAGGAGGGTGAGACAGGTGGTAGGAGGAGGGTGAGACAGGTGGTAGGAGGAGGGTGAGACAGGTGGTAGGAGGAGGGTGAGACAGGTGGTAGAAGGAGGGTGAGACAGGTGGTAGGAGGAGGGTGAGACAGGTGGTAGGAGGAGGGTGAGACAGGTGGTAGGAGGAGGGTGAGACAGGTGGTAGAAGGAGGGTGAGACAGGTGGTAGAAGGAGGGTGAGACAGGTGGTAGGAGGAGGGTGAGACAGGTGGTAGAAGGAGGGTGAGACAGGTGGTAGGAGGAGGGTGAGCAGCAAAAGTTTAGGCAGGCAGCAGCGCAGCAGTATCAGTGTGTGCAGCAGCAAGTAAGCAAGCAGATTGAACAGTGCAAACTTCCAGTTTAAATAGCCGGTATAAAGATGGGATGAGTGTGTGATTGGATGAAGTGAATCATGTGACGGTGATGCTGAGGTGGCCCAATTAAAGGGCCGGCAGCAACTGCACTGAGTTTTCTGGCTGAACTTGCTCTGCGCATGTCTGTGACATCATGTCTGTGACATCATGTCTGTGACAGCCACGGTGCTCATTTGATATACTATAGGTTCTAGTCACAAATAGGATGATATATGTATACATCTCAAATGTTTAAATTTTAGTTTTAGTTGACTAAATCTAGGTACAGTAAACATTACATAGAAAACCACACATTATAGGCAAAGGTGCGTATATATACAATACACAAACGCACGCACATAAATACATGCTCAAACCAAACCAACAGCCCCCGACTTCGTCTTTGTTGACAAAAATGTGTATTTAGGCAGGCCTTGATGGCATCGCAATGGCTGCTTTTACACTTGGTTGCATGCTGAATATAGCAGATCTACAAGCTCACAAAGCTTGTAGATGTGCTATTTTCAGAAGCGCGACCAAACATAACATGGACTTGTCTTTTAGTTCTACTGGATCGCTTCTTCATTAGTCATTCCCCAACATTTTAGTCTAGTTTTTATTTGTTGATGAAATTGTCAATATATTTAGTCTTTAACACTAAACGGAAGCACTCAGGTCAAGCATCAAGCTGATTGATGGACTGGAATGGCCGACCTGTGTTTTTAAATAACTTTTCCTCCAAGTACAGACATAAGATCAGATTTCCTTTCACGTATGTGAAAAGAATCAGCAGCCAGGGAAATTAGTAAATGAATGCACATTTTTG
>NC_136807.1:43035180-43048385 GCF_951216825.1 Electrona antarctica
TTCATGATGCTAAAATAAACCGGTGAACTGACTGTTCTGGCGGTTTTCGATTGCATTTTGTACTGGCCACCATCATGTTGTTAATATTTAAACTGAATATTCATTCCTTGCCATACGTTTAGAAATAGAGTCCAAGGCGAAGCACGCACATCCAAAGGATAAATGTACGCATGGGACAAAAATATGTAGAATGAAGAGAAGGGAGGTGTGCACACTGCAGTAAAGCTCCCAGGAAGTCACTTTAATGAGGACAAGGACAGCGTTTCAACTAGGGGTGTAACGATATAGTAACTGTATCGAAATATCGATTTTAATTGAAAGAAATCTAAGTATATCGATGTCTAAACAGCAACATATCGTATCGTGTGCATTGTATTTAGCAATTTTAAGGAGAAAAAAAAAAGAGGGGTTTAAATACTTTTCCATTCCTTATAGCTCCACACTCTATCGAAAAATGTGTGTATTCTATATGTCAGGATGGCGTGGGTTTGTCCATATCTGTTCAAATACAATGTCCATTTATTTGCCAGAGAATCACTGTGTTTCCCTTAAAAAACCTGCACAAGTTTCACACATATTTCATGTATTTGCGAAATAGTTACTGTATCGATGTTTTAATCATTGGATCGTATCGTATCGCCATAATGAACCAATATCGTCCATGTATCGTATCGCCAACCATGTATCGTGATACGTATCGTATCGCTGTTAAAATGTATCGTAACACCCCTAGTTTCAACCCAACGTGTGTCTTCATCAGGTCTGAACTGACGAAGACACACGTTGGGTTGAAACATTGTCCATGTCCTCGTTACACAGATTTGTGCATGTGTCCCCTGTGTGCCTCTGATATGCCCATATATGGGCATATCAGATCGGTGGTGCGACGTAGGTGTGACCCTCAGTATTTAATAATGTGATACTTTCAAAATAATATATTAAAAAAATAATCACACTTGGTGTGTGAAGTGAGGGGCGCCCACTGTGGCTGTCACAAGGGCATATTTAAAGCAAACATAAAAAGTCCATAGACTTTGCTGCACACACCAGAGTCGTAAAGATGAGAGAGTTACGGCACCTCCGTTCACTTCATGGGGCCAGTCCAATGGCGGCTCTTCTACATAGACTTCTATTGGCGAAGAGTGACAAAGGCCTGAACCGGAAGTTTACGGAATGCATTGGAGTCTATGGGCTTTAGAGTGACAAACGAGTTACATGAACCACGTGACCGGGCTGTTTTCTGCCCCCTCATTGGCAGAACTCTCCTTTCAATGGCGCTGGCACACACCAAGCTATAGGCGGTGGAGGGGTTAGTGCCCCTCAAAAATAGCTGCTTTTTATATGTTTGAAAATGTACGACATTTCTTTCTAACAATTACGCGAAAACTATTCTAATTGTCTCGGATAATTGCGCTTATGTAACTACACGGCCTACTGGTGACTGATTGTAACTGCGGTGTCTCTCCCCACTGTGCAGAGAACTCCCACAGCCCGGCGCTGGAGGCGGGGGGAGGCCACAGCCACATGAGCCCAGAGGAGCACTACAGACGCATGATGTCTGCCCTCAGCGAGCACGGATCCTACGAGGAGCAACAGCAACGCCTCTACCAGCTGGCCAGCAACATGGGGCTGCCCACCCACGGTCAGTCTGCAATGCACACACACAGCCGAGTCGCTCCTGTGAGTCCTGTGTGTATGTGCGTGAGAGAGAGAGAGAGAGAGAGACTGTGGGACTGTCATCACACACACGTCCCTTTTCCACCGGGGTTGAACCGGTTCTGTTCTTTTGTAACTCATTTTGAATTGGTTCAGTTCAGGACCCTAAAAGTTGGTTCGGAACCGGAACCAACAATTATTCTTCTTGCTCTGAAGTGAGAACCAAAGTGGGCGTGTCACTAGTGTTCAGGTTGGAAGATACAGATGTGTTATTATGAACCATCATAAAAAATAAATAACGGAACCAGTTCTAGAACCATGAGTTCTTTTGGTGGAAAAGGGGCCACATAGAGCCACATAGACCTCCCCAGCCACGGTCCAAGTGCACACAAAATATACAGCTTATTACATGCTTTGTGTCATTGTGTGTGTGTGTGTGTGTGTGTGTGCGTGCGTGCGTGTGTGCGTGCGTGCATGCGTGCGTGCGTGCGTGCGTGCGTGCGTGCGTGCGTGCGTGTGAGAGATTATCCAGCCAAAAACATTCTTTTACACCCTATTCTTAGCTCTCATCCCGATCTTGTCCTCGATTACTGGAATATTATTTTGCTGATAGGCCACACTGACCCTCGTTCTCCTTGCTGTTGGCTGCTGGTAATGTTGGTCATTTTGGAGCGGTAGCTTGACGTGATGGCGGTGCTATAGTTGTCCGTCAGCCTGAGTAAGAGTGTCAGCTAAATGCCTGGACTGTAAAATCATCTTCACCACATCATTTTTTTAAACGAAGGCGATGAGGTCACCCTGAAAAGGCGTTGCAGATTAGTTCGTTTTACGACGTGTCCCACAGCTAGGTTTAACTGAACTTATAGGATACAGCAACTGTGCGTGCCTGTGTGTGTGGCCATCATTCCCATAACCACATGAACCCTAACGTCCTTATTTTAGAGTCGAACATTTGCAGAAAATATCCGATCAACAAGCTCGCAATTCGCCGCGTCACGACACGTTATGACTCTCGTGAGCTTGTACATCATCTATTTTCGACAAATATATTATTATGTCGAGAGAGAGACAAAAGGAGACGACCTATAGTATATAGACCCCTGGGGGACCATAGGATTTAAGTGATTAATTTATCTTTATTTCATTTATATTTTTCATATTATGCGTATAATATATACTGTACAGTAGCTGATGCTGAGCTTCAACTTAGAAATAGCTCCTCCTGTGCAGCAGGAACTGATCTACACAACAGCCTGCCTTTCCTTCAGCTTTCTTTAGTTTGAAGTGACTCAAAGAGTTCCTTTTTCCAGAAGCAGTGCCTCACAGCCCTTATAAACAACATCTCCCCTCCATCAGGTGTCAGCGAGTCATCCAGGCTGCACACTGCTACTTTGCTGCATGCTCTGTACTGTAGCACTGTGTTCTGTGTACTGTCTTAAGGCATGCCAACCTGGCTGGCAGTGTAAAACTCCAGCCACGGAGGAATGCTGACATTTCTATTTGCGGCGCCTGCCCACCCGATGTCAAAGTGTCACTCGGGGTGATTTCTGACCGCCGCGGCCCTCGGTTGTAAACCACGCTCGGAGCCTGGCGCGCACGCACCACCGCCTCCATCGATCCGGACGCTCTCCCTGGCCGCCGGCCAAGCGCTCTAAATCTCCCAGAACCCTGGAAAACACAGGCGTGGCCCACCACCCACTCCCCCCCCCCCCCCCCCCCCCCCCCCCCCCCAGCACCCTTGTGTTTCTTTTTCGCCTCGGTTTTCTTTTGCAACGTAAAAGTTTACTAGTGCTCGGTTGTGATATTACAGTTTTGTGGGTTTTAGAGACACGACTGTGGTTTGATGGGGGGAAAAGAGAATACGAGAAAAGTTGTCTCGTTTGGGTTTTTATAAGTTGGCTTTATTTTCGTTACGCTGCGTCTTTCAACTCGCCTGCCATTAACTGGTAACCTTTTTCTCCTGTTTTTCTTTTCTTTTTTTCTTCTTTTTTTATGAAAAAAACACAACATTAATTGCCACCAGGCTTTATGAGTCCTTTTTGCAGTAGCATAAATCTGATCAATGCCCCGCCGAATTGTACTTTGAGCTACTTTTATTTTTATTTGATTAGTAATGATTTTTAATTGCCGGCCGCAAATCTAGGGGGCGAAGCCTATAAATGTTTTAATTGCCTTTTTTCCCCCGTGCCTGAGAGGAGTTGGAGGAGAGGTGCAGTGCATTGTGGGGGTTTTATGGCCCAGGGTGCAGTCTGATGGTCGGCTTCCCTTCCCAGAAGCCTTGCCGGCTTGAGGCGAACGCTGTGGTGCAATGCAGAAAATACACTCCTCACTTCTACAGCACATTTCAGGTCGTTTGGTAGTTTCCACACAATCCCTCTCTTTACATTCTGCGCACACATTCCCTTTACTCCCTTCCAAGTCACATTTTAAGCTTTACTTTCTTTGTGCGGGAGAAGAAGAAGTACAGACAATAGTAGAAGGACTTCAGCAGGAAGAAGTAAGGGGGAGGAGAAAGGTCAGGGAACGTGTAAAATGGTCGAACTCGGAAATGAGGAGAGAGAGTAAATAACTTTCCCCTGTGTAAAATAATGAGAAAAAAAACTAAACAGATACATACAGGATGCAAGTTTATGGATTATTAATGATGCCTGGATGTTTTGGCAACAACTTACAGGAAATCACACGTACCATTTAAAACACATCATAGTAAAAGTTTCGCAAGAGTGTGCTTGCATTTTCTGTGAAATGTGCGTGCGTGCCGTGCGTGCGTGCGTGCGTGCGTGCGTGCGTGCGTGCGTGCGTGCGTGCGTGTGTGTGTGTGTGTGGGAAGAAGAGAGCATGTACATGATTCCTCTAAGCGGCTGATAAGCCATCGGCAGCACTGGCTTTGCCAACTCATCCTGGCAGCCAAGTCTTTGGTGTTGCTCATATCCCTCTCTCCCGTTCGTTTGGCATCAGGGAGCTCATACTATCTATCAACTGAGTTCTTATGCCGGAGTTGATATTAGAAAACTTTGTTTGCTAGAAATGGAGGAAAAAAAAACATCCTGATATAGCTTCACTTCTTCTTTCCCTTTGAAAGTGTTTGAAAAAAGACACACACACGCAGGTGCCTTTTTCATCAATCCCAAACCAAATTGGTTTAGAGCCCCAGCTCCAGAGCCAAATTAAAAGGGATTTAAGGATCAGAGCCAAACCTTTGTCTAAATAATTCTACCCGTTCCTGTAAACGTTGACACCCAAACTGGCCAAACAACAGACACACTTACGGATTTTTCAAAAATGTAGGAAAAGGCTTGCGAACTTGTGAACAGAAACAACATATGAAGACTATTCATGTTCCGCACATATTTTCACCAAATAGATGACAATAGATGCCATCACAGTTAGATCCGTTTTCACTTGGGGAGTGGCACAACAAGAGGCCACCCAGGAAATGTGAAAGCATGACAAATTCATAGAATAATTGGCTCACCTATTGTATCATCAGAAAGAGCTGCAGGTGACAATGCTGCTGTGACTTACTGTACGTCTCTTTGAAACTGCGTCTTTCCACTCATCGCAATTATTAGCATTTTAATTCAACAATTATGTCAAGTTCCTGCTCACTCTTCACCTGGCCGCTGTATTTTTGTCACATTTAAAATCTACCAAATGTCCATTTTCATAACCTCCTTCGGTAGTTTTACAGCTCCGCTAACATCACCCAACACAGCAGAACTCTGTGTGCAGCAGTGTACTGTATCATGCAACATTCAAAGCAGCAGCAAGCATGTACAGTACAGTAGAACTGCTAGTCTACATAGGGTATTTTTACCCAGCTCGCAGCTATGCTTGGCAAGCCAGCTAGGGTATTGTAATCATTCCTGTCTGTGTGCCAGTCTGTAAACAACTGAAGAATGGCCGGGCCGATATTCATGAGAATTCATGCAAATTCATGCAAATGATCAGTTGGCTGCCCCGAACAGATGCTCAACATTTGGCTTAACAAGTCAAAAGGTCAAGGTCAAGGTCACAATCCATTTTAAGGTCAAAACTGAGAATAGATGGGCAGATTGGATTAAACTTGATGGGCATTAGCTGTAGGCACTGGCAGTCCCAAAGACATGATTTTGTGTCCAAAGAAAAGCTAGATAAAATCAATATTTAGGTCAAAATTACACAATTGGTCAGGAACGGAGGAACAGAGACATATAAGAAATGTTTATGCGAGCGTGGTGCAAGCCTGCATGTAGCCAGGCAGAAAGCCTGCATGTAGCCAGGCAGAAAGCCTGCATGTAGCCAGGCAGAAAGCCTGCATGTAGCCAGGCAGCAAGCCTGCATGTAGCCAGGCAGCAAGCCTGCATGTAGCCAGGCAGCAAGCCTGCATGTAGCCAGGCAGCAAGCCTACATGTAGCCAGGCAGCAAGCCTGCATGTAGCAAGCCTACATGTAGCCAGGCAGCAAGCCTACATGTAGCCAGGCAGCAAGCCTGCATGTAGCCAGGAAGAAAGCCTGCATGTAGCAAGCCTACATGTAGCCAGGCAGCAAGCCTGCATGTAGCCAGGCAGCAAGCCTACATGTAGCCAGGCAGCAAGCCTGCATGTAGCCAGGCAGCAAGCCTGCATGTAGCCAGACTTGCTGGAACCAGGCAGCAAGCCTACATGTAGCCAGGCAGCATGTAGCCAGGCTTGCTGGTTTGTATCCCTCTTCCCACTTGTTCTGTTCCTGCTCACTCATGTTCTGACCACACTCCATCCCTCCTCCTTATAACAAGCTTGCATGCTAGTGCTTTGTCAGGAAAGATATACTGTACCTCTCCTGCTGGCTGTCACCCCTTTTCTACCCTTATACGACCAGATTTATTTAAGGATGGCAAGGCACTCAGTTGGTCAGAGTTTAACATGATTTATTGTGTCATACATGAGCTGTGGCAAAAACAATGGAGACCAAAACATATCTGTAATATAAAATAAAATACAAACAAATGCTTCATATCAAATGTAAATTAAATCAAGCATTATTATAGTCTCCACCTCCTCCTGCACCCTGCTTTCTCCCACTCGTCTCCACCTCCTCCTGCACCCTGCTTTCTCCCACTCGCCTCCACCTCCTCCTGCACCCTGCTTTCTCCCACTCGCCTCCACCTCCTCCTGCACCCTGCTTTCTCCCACTCGTCTCCACCTCCTCCTGTTCTAGCTGTTCTGAGAGAAGGGCTGGGAGCAGGGATGGGGGGACAGGGGGACAGGTTGGGAGCAGGGGTTGGGGGACAGGGGGACAGGTTGGGAGCAGGGGTTGGGGGACAGGTTGGGAGCAGGGGTTGGGGGACAGGGGGACAGGTTGGGAGCAGGGGTTGGGGGACAGGTATCTTCTATCTGGAGAGTTCTGATGTGAATGGCTTTAGTGAGAGCCCCTTGACACTGACCTGGTCTCTGGCGGTGGGCGTCTGAGAGAGAGGGGTCATAGCCCCCCACTCCCTCTCTTCCTCCTAGTCTTCCCCACTCCCTCATCATCTGTCTCTCTCTCTCTTCTCTCTCTCTCTCTCTCTCTCTCTCTCTCTTCTCTCTCTCTCTCTCTCTCTCTCTCTCTCTCTCTCTCTCTCTCTCCCTCTCTCTCTCTCCCCTGCCACACACCTTCCTCTCAAGCACTGGGGCTGCTTTTAACCCCCCCCCTTTTTTTCTTTTCTTTTCTCCATCTTCCGACTCTCCCTTTCGCCTTGGTCCCTGCAGAGCATCCTTTCATGTGTTTGAAGTGGTGGGCACAGAAAATGAAAGTGTGTGTGTGTGTGTGTGTGTGTGTGTGTGTGTGTGTGTGTGTGTGTGTGTGTGTGTGTGTGTGTGTGTGTGTGAGCGCGTGCGTGTGTGTGTGCGTGCGTGCGTGCGTGCGTGCGTGCGTGCGTGCGTGCGTGCGTGCGTGCGTGCGTGCGTGCGTGCGTGCGTGCGCAAGGTGTTTTTTGCGGGACTCTCTCAGAGGACCTGATAGGGGTTTTTTGGGGGGGGGGGGGGCAACAGAAGTGGCCAGGAGGGCTTTCCCTCCATCTTTCATATGATGAAAGGAGCAAAAAAGAAAAGGAAAAAAAAGGAGGGAGGGGATCGGGGGTAGCGAAAAGAGAGAGGTATAAAGTGGAGGGAGGGGTGGATTGTTGCATGTGGGCTGGTTCTGTATTGTCTCTCAGAGTAAACTGTGAGAGCCTGGCCTGATATGTAACAGTAAGCCATGGTGCTCTCCTAGGCGTCCCAATGCTTGTGTTTGTGCACATGGTATGCAACAGCACACAAGTTGGTCATCTGCGTCCAAAGTTTTGTTAGAACTTGTTTTGGTTAAAAAAATGTCTAATTGTTGCAGCATATTTTGGGCGCTATAAGGTCGCCCAGAGCCATTGAAATAGAAGGAGTTGTATATATCATGACCACTGATTTCATAACAATGATTAAACTGTAATAGCTTTATTATGAGAATGAATAGTGTCATTTTGAGTATCCAACATCTATCGTGATGAATGGATCGGTTCAATAATCCAGCCATGGTGAGACTACATGCGGTTATCAGGTGCTGTTGGACAGATTGGAGAGGACACAGTGTATGAGAGAGAGTAGTATGAGACTTTGTTTGAGGTGTCCTGATATGGACACCTGACAGCCAACCAGAAATGAGTGTTTTCCCGTAGCCCAAGAGACATGGATCCATCATCACGTCCAGTGTGTTGTGCCAGATCCTCATCCGACACGGCCCTGAAATATAATCCTCACTCCTCCACGAGGAGCTAGATTAATGTACCGATGGTCAAAACCTGCGTAACGGAATGAGTGTGCTGCATATTTCACATTCTCTAAGCCTCTGTACAACGGCTGAATACCTGAATACCTTTTCCTGAAAAGACAGTTAGGTTTTTGTGTGCGTGCGTGCGTGCGTGCGTGCGTGCGTGCGTGCGTGCGTGCGTGCGTGCGTGCGTGCGTGTGTGTGCGCGTGTGTATGGTGCGCTTCGGCAGAGGGAATGGTGTCTTTGTATACCTGCCAGTCCTCCTCAAAGCCACCGCGAGGCCGGCCTAGCTGTATCAGCGCAATGCTCGTCTGCATTCACGTGGTGAGGAAAGCCCGGCTTAGCGGAGGGGATTTAGGCCCAATTCCAGGAACGATGGCAGGGAGAAAAATGGGATGGTACAAAAGAGGGATAAGCGGGACGGGTCTGAGCGCCAAACTGGGACCTCCCAAAATAACTCGTGCACAGCGAAGGGACAGTTCTATGTTGGGTAGAGAAATGGAAAAGTGGAGAGCTCTGTGTGTGTGCGTGCGTGCATGCGTGTGTGCGTGCGCGTGTGTGTGCGTGCGTGCGCGTGTGTGTGTGAGAATGCAAGTGCAGGTGTCCACGTTAGGATGCTAATTCGCAGGTAAAAGGACACTGACTCCACTTCTATTTCAACAGCCCCTCACAGAGACAGACACACACACACACACACACACACACACACACACACACACACACACACACACACACACACACACACACATACACACACACGCATGCATGCATGCACAGTGCACACACATCAGCTGGCTCTATTGTAGATTGGCCTCTCTGGAGGAAAGAGCCCCAGATGACCCTAGATTCTCTCTCTCTCTCTCTCTCTCCACATAAAAGAGAATATTGGAGAGCGACAGGAGAGGAAGGGAAGCAAAATATGGTGCAAACAGTGGCGGTAAAGGGAAGCTCTATACTAGTGTATATGAACCCCATTTTAAAGCCACACTGAGGATATAGTATTATAAATTGTAAGGAATGATTAACACTTAGCGCGCCATTGCCGACGATTAAAGTCAATAGAAGCCTAATTTTGATACTGACGCTTAACGCCATTGCCAACGGCCTTCGGCAAATGAGCTTTTATAGCGCGTTCGATTGCTTGAGCCAAAATGCTACTCACGTTAGCTGGTTAGCTAGCTGTGTTGTTAGCACAGCACTGGATCACCCATCTTAGATCGTCGTCGCCATAAGAATCCATTCTATCCATTTCTTTCAATCGCCTGTATCTCCTATTCCTTGTCCCAGATGGCATTTTGGTCAAAACAGCGTTTCTTTGACGGCACAGATCGGACGATATAGAGCTCTCCAGAGCTCCGGTCTGGCTTCAGATGGTAAACAAGGCCTGTCCGCTCCGTGTAGCTTCCTAGGTTATGACTACTGCTCATGGACCGGAAATGGCAGCTTTTCAAAATAAGAGCTCAAATTAAAAAAATGCTGGCGTGAATTAGATCCTAATTTTTCAATAAATGCTAGCGGCCTAAGTGTTAACAGACTATTATCAGCGTGCACACAAATCTGCTGCAGCATCTGACGTTGTTCTCTGAAGGCTGCTCTGTGTACTGATTCTGTTGAACTATAAAACTGTTTGGCAGTATTTAGTAAGGTGTCTTGGTCACCATAGAGGTGCCTGTAGTCATCTTATCCAGGTCAAGTCCTTGGCCTTATCCTGTCACCCCTCCCTCCAACATATATGCAGGCTCACAGTGTGTGTGTGTGTGTGTGTGTGTGTGTGTGTGTGTGTGTGTGTGTGTGTGTGTGTGTGCTATGTGCATGTGCACATATGTGTGCATGCTCCAGGCTTATATTTCCCTCTGATCGTCCCCTTATCTCTCACAGCCTCACACACACACACACGCACGCACGCACGTGCGCGCGCGCACACACACACACACACACACACACACACACACACACACACACACACACACACACACACACACACACACACACACACACAGCCTCGTCTGCCGCCAGTCGAGTCCCCTGCGGCCTGGCGCAGCAAACAGATCGATACACCGGAGCTGGGCAGCATTAATATCTGTCGTTGCAAACCCCTCACCCCCCCCTCACCCCACCCCACCCAGGCGCCCGCTCAACTGCCCCAGCAATCACACACACACACACACGTTCAGACACCGATGCTCACGCACACACGTACACACACACACACACGCACACACACACATCACACTTGCACCAGTGGCGGAAATGGCCCCTAGGTCCCGAGGGATCTGTCTAATTAAAAAAGAGTGGTGGGGGCGGGGGTGAGGGGAACAGGAGAGAGAGAGAGAGAGAGAGAGAGAGAGGGAGAGGGAGAGAGAGAGGGAGAGAGAGAGAGAGAGAGAGAGGGAGAGGGAGAGAGAGAGAGAGAGAGAGAGAGAGAGAGAGAGAGAGAGAGAGAGAGAGAGAGAGAGAGAGAGAGAGAGGGAGAGGGCAGGATAGATTTTTCTCTCATTAGAAGCCATGTCTCCTGGTGTGGCCTGGCCTGGCCCATAATGACGAGGCCTCTACTCCTCTGAGGGAGAGCACGGAAGGGAGGGGGGTTACAGGACGTGGGGGGGCGGGGGGGGGGGGGAGAGAGAGAGAGAGAGAGAGAGAGAGAGAGACAGATTGGGGAACTGAGAGGAGATGAAGTGTGGTATTCAGTAGAGGACAGAGTTGCACAATAACATTCTCAGTGTTCATATAACTCTCAGGCCCCTCTCTTGTCCACCAAGAGAACTGTGGGTTCTAGAACTGGTTCCATTCTATCGATTCTTGGAACCTTGGTTTGTGCTTTCAAGGAAACGGCAGACATTTGTTGTTTTAGTTCCAGTTCCAAACCAACTTTTAGGGTTCTGAACAGATTCATTTTCAGTGGAAACACTCTGAACTGGTTCAACCAGTTCAACCCCTGGTGGAAAGGATCCTGAGAGTTACAAATAGACCCTTTTTTTTCCTACCCTTTTCATATCAAGGTTCATTCTTTTTTCTCCATTTGAGCCACGGACCACCATTTGAGCCACAGACCCCCATTTGAGCACAGACCACCATTTGAGCCACGACCACCATTTGAGCCACAGACCCCCATTTGAGCCACAGACCACCATTTGAGCCACAGACCACCATTTGAGCCACGGACCACCATTTGAGCCACGGACCACCATTTGAGCCACGGACCACCATTTGAGCCACAGACCACCATTTGAGCCACGGACCACCATTTGAGCCACGGACCACCATTTGAGCCACGGACCACCATTTGAGCCACGGACCACCATTCGATGACATTAAGCCTAAATGTTATCGTTGGATAGGATTTTGTCCACAATTCCATGCTCTATTAATGTGGTACCAACAGGCACACGTTGATCAAAATAACAATCCTTCATCATTCTCTAATTTGTGTAAAATGAAACCAAATGGACCCGTACGGGTCCAATTGGTTTAATTTTACGCTCACAAGAGTTAAAGATCTAATAAGGGTCTATTTGGTTACCAACTCTCCATCATTTAGCTGCATGGGGACCACCTGGAAGCCCCTCAAGGACCACTGGTGGTCCCCGGAGCGTTTTACTGCGTGGGGTGGAGGCAGAGATACGCTGAAGTTGCTTAAAGTTGGCCACGCGTTGGTGCAAAAATACAGGCTGTTATTTGTTTTGAAAACATTATCAGATGCACCGTCATTTTCCATGGTGCTGTTCCAGCTCTCTCTCTCTCTCTCTCTCTCTCTCTCTCTCTCTCTCTCTCTCTCTCTCTCTCTCTCCCTCCCTCCCATGCCATCCCCTTTATTTTCTTACACATTTGCTTCAAATTGCCAGCCTCAACAGCATGAAAGATGGATTTTCTCAGCGTGTGCTGAATTTATGTCCGTGCCAAAGCGCATAAGTTCTTCCAAGTGTGTGTGTGTGTGTGTGTGTGTGTGTGTGTGTGTGTGTGTGTGTGTGTGTGTGTGTGTGTGTGTGTGTGTGTGTGTGTGTGTGTGTGAATTTGTCTGTCAAAGTATATGTTTATTATCTTTGTTAAAAATGTATGTTTGTGTTCACACTCGCGTGCGTGCGTGCGTGCGTGCGTGCGTGCGTGGGTGCGTGCGTGCGTGCGTGCGTGCGTGCGTGCGTGCGTGCGTGCGTGCGTGCGTGCGTGCGTGCGTGCGTGCGTGTGTGCATACAGACTCACTGCCGGGATTAGAAAATGCATGTGGAACATTTTCAGCAGCAATATGGAATAAGCTGAGTGGAGTTTAGAAATGACTTACTGCAGTGTTTATGAGGCATCAGCATACTTTTTTAGGCCTCGTATCCCCCCACCAACAACTATGGCATAATACACAGTCCCTTTCCTAAAAGCATGCAGTAGCCTACTTCACTTCCTCCACCCTGAAGCCCCTTAAAGACCTGAAACAGTTGCATTTTATCGCCAACGTACAGCACAGCTCCGTTTTTAAGAAACTGCCGTATAAGCCATATAAGCTGGTTGAAATGTATAGCCGGTGGGATTTTGGCGATCTGAAACGTGTTCGCGAATAAAGCGGCGTTGTGAACGCAAGCGACTGGGATGCTAAATGTGTCTTTTATCACTCTTCACCCATCCCCTCTTTACTCTGTGTCCCCCAATCCTCTATCCCGTGTGACTTCTTCGTCTCCTCCTTATTCGCTTCCTTCCTCCCTCCCTCGCCTCCTTCAACTCTTCAACTCATCTGTTTCCACCTGCCTCCTTCCACATGCCCATTTTCTGTTTCTCTCTCTCTCTCTCTCTCTCTCTCTCTCTCTCTCTCTCTCTCTCTCTCTCTC
>NC_136807.1:43706057-43878557 GCF_951216825.1 Electrona antarctica
TTGTCCTGTGCGTGCGTGCGTGCGTGCGTGCGTGCGTGCGTGCGTGCGTGCGTGCGTGCGTGCGTGCGTGCGTGCGTGCG
Organism: Electrona antarctica; assembly: GCF_951216825.1. NCBI lineage: Eukaryota > Metazoa > Chordata > Actinopteri > Myctophiformes > Myctophidae > Electrona > Electrona antarctica. Next base: position 43,706,138 of record NC_136807.1, read on the forward strand.
TGCGTGCGCATGTTTGTTTGTCTATGCATGCGGGTGTGTGCACAAGCATGTATACCTTCTTTTATTTATTTATTTTTGTTGTCTGTAGGAAAAAAAACATTGTAAAGCGTTGCTTGTTACCATATTGAGCGGCTGTGTACTGTGTCTTCACAGTAAAACATTGATCCTGAAGTGGAATAAAAAAAAATCCATTACAAATCCAGTCGTTAAAAAAAGAACAGAATGTGACAGATTGGTGCTGGTGGCAGTTTCTCTAGTCTACTGCATGACCTCTCTGCATGCTTTAATCATTTCCTGTTTTAAGGTCATCGCCATGTTTTTGTGGAATCTGCAAATATAACACAAACGCACCTATAGTTTGAAAGAAAAAAATATATATAAATAATCGGTTGTCTTTCATTGTCTGATGTTTTATGACACTAGATACTAGATACTGCAGGTTCCCTTTTTTCCGCTCTGTCTCTCCGGTAACAAAGTGTCTTTTGTTCTGCACCTACTATTATCTCTTTTTTTATGAAAATAAGCAGTGGGTGTTGTACTATACTCTTCTTTTATACACCTTTATCCTTTTCTATCTCGCACACCCATCACGGCAGACCTGCCGAGTGAGTAGACGTCCTAAGTGACTCGGTTGGTGGTACATTTAAATGTTGAGGTGGGGAAGAGAAGAGCTCAGCCCAAGCCCTGAAGGAGAGGAGAGGAGAGGGTTGGGAGTATGCTCCATATGCTCTGCCACTTCCCCTTACCCACTGCTCCTCTTCCTTTAGTAATCACCTACTGATCTCCCCCTCCACCCCTACCTGCATCGCTCGCATGTACAGGTACAACCCCCTAAAGTTATCTCGTGGCTTCTCTCTCTCTCTCTCTCTCTCTCTCTCTCTCTCTCTCTCTCTCTCTCTCTCTCTCTCTCTCTCTCTCTCTCTCCCTCTCTATCTTTCTCTCTATCCGTCTCCCCTATTCCATCTCTCAACTAGTTGGCAATGGCATTGTTTTTAATCATCAGAACCCCCGAAATTATTATTATCGCTTTTGATGCGGCAATTAAAACTTCAGGTCAGAGGCACAACGAGCGGTGATCAGCAGCCGAGCTGAGAAGTTTTAATTAGACGATCAGAACCATTAATGCACAAAAAAAAGGTGTGCGCTGGGAAATTAACGGGAACGTCTTAATCAGGGTTAGCGACTCCGAAGAGGAGTCAAGTGAACAGAGAGCAAAAAACAAATCATTTCCGCACCACTGGGACAAAACTCAATTAAATATGCAAGCGGAAAAATGGAAATTTTCTTAGCATCAGTGGCACCGACTGTTGGAAAACTGTGGCAAAATCTCACAGCGGGGTCTGCGACCTGCTTATTGTTATTCTTGTGTAATAAAAAATGAGAGAGGGGCCAGATGCTGGGGTCTGGGTGCCGTGGCATGGTTGTCCATCAGTGGCTTTCCGCTTGGCTTCCCTGCGGCTGCCGCAGCCTCTCAGCCATGCAGAGAGAGAGAAATGGAGAGAAAGGGCGGAGGGAAACACTCTCTTCCTGCAAGCCGTAAATTTGCAAAAATAACAACAAGAGATGTTTTCATGTCATATTGTGTGTGTGTGTGTGTGTGTGTGTGTGTGTGTGTGTGTGTGTGTGTGTGTGTGTGTGTGTGTGTGTGTGTGTGTGTGTGTGTGTGTGTGTGTGTGTGTGTGTGTGTGTGTGTGTGTGTGTGTGTGTGTGTGTGTGTGTGTGTGTGTGTGTGCTCGTGCATGTGCCAGTGCCACAGTGATTTCCTAAAACACAAATACACACGCACATCAACCCTTGGGGGAAGAGACACAAAAGGTTTACTCAGCCACACACCGGTAGCTGGAGCCTTATCAATTAATCTGCCAAAGGTTTATAAAGTTATAACCAGGTTTTTAAAAGGAGCCAGAACAAACTCTTGGTTACATATTGAAAAATAATCCCGTGCTGTTCAGTCATCTCCCAGGCCCAGTTTGTGTTAATTAAGTGGAGATATTGCTGGGGGGGTTTTTTTGTCCCTGTGTCAGTCAAGATGTTGGAACTCGGCAGGAATCTACAACAAGCCATGTACCCGTGTTTGATTAGGTAAAGAGATAAGCTTCAGTTTAACAGGTAATATCTACCTCTCTGAACACGGGACCTCCAGTGGATTCTCCATAGAAACCGACAGCACTGCAGGGAGTCACAGTGAACATATGAGTTATTCTGTTACTTTATGGATTGTAAGTGGGCTTTAGTAAACCCTCATGGGCCACAATGATTACACAAGTCCTTGTGGTCCCTGTAAGGACTCACGGGAGCCCCTCCTGTCTGGTGTGACAGAGACCCGGACCCTGCCACTCTCCACCCTTGTTAACTCCCCCACCCTTTTTTTCCCCTCCCTGTGGCTGCCTTGATTAGAGTCTGTGCACGTTCACACAAATAATGCACTTCCAACGGCGTTATTAGGATTTGAAACACCACTTGATTGGGCATGATATCATTCTGGCACATAAACAGAGACGCTGCATCAAAAACCAACAAGATGCTGTGGGGCTTAGAGCCCGGGAGCAGCTCGGGAGCAGTCGGTTCACTTCTAGAATTGAATACAGGCTGTGTGTCGCCAAATAGACGGCCGACCGCCCAGTTCTGAGAAGAACCAGGGGCCCGGGAATTAACTTTGATGCACATCTTTTGACCATAGATGAAAAAGAAACCATCTCTAGTACAAATATTTTCAAAATAGTTTCTTGACGTTTATTTTTTTCTCCCTTCTAGGTTTTGGCCTTATACAGTCTTTGTATTGCGTTCCTTCGTGGCTCTGCACTGTTTCCAGTAAAACTAGTGTCACTGTTAACGTAAGCATTTGGAAAAATTAGTTTCGGGTTGTTGTGTTTGAATTCAAGCCTGCCTGTTCTTTCCAACTCCCAGTGCTTACTGCTCACTGAGGTGTCTCCGCCGCCTTGACAATTAGCACACCATGCTATAACAGACTGTGAATAATGTCCGATGCGGCGTGTGACAGAGTTGTTTTTCCTCTCTGATATTCATTAATAAGGGAGATTGCTTACTGGACTCTCGGGGAGGTGGGGGAGTAGGTCCCAGAGGGGAAAGTTGTGCTTTCATGTAGGTCCCTACAGATTGTATCTCATTGTACGCTATCATGCACACAAACGACTTGAGGTAAACAGCACAGTGTTTCCATAGCAATCCCCATTGCAAGCAAATAGCAAAAAGCCCCTGTTGACAGAAATCCACAACTGAAACTTCTTCTCCTAACCACTTTAACATGGCATACCAATTTTAGAAATGTCATTATTGGTTCATAATGTAATAAATATAGGTTATATATATATGCCTATATATTTTACCTTTGCTTAGATCGTCTATTTTCAGAATAATTTATATATGGTTAAGTGGTGAAGTTATTAAATTGCAGCTCCTCAGACAGCTTACATACACCCTTCTGTACATGACTGCTGATTGTTCATCTACAGGCTATTTCACTTTCTAACATTTAATATAGTGTTATACATCAGAAATAATATACACTTATTGTCAACAACAGAATGTGGGGGGGTGTTGTCCATTGGGGTTTTTCTTTTTTGACTGCTAGTTTTGTTTTTTGTTTTTTTTGTGTTTTTCTTGTCTCTTTCTTTTGTGTAAGTCATGTGTATTTTGTATGCTTTATTGTAAAATCATTAAAAAACTTTGATGACAAAAAAAAAAGAGAAATAATATACACTATATAGTATATATATATATATATTCAACGCAAAAGATGCCTGACATTTCTGTTAGGCATCTGGAAAGATACTTAGGCATTGTCTGGCGACCTGCACTCACGCTCCTTATTGTTAGCGGAGAAATGTACATAAATAGTCACTAATGGAAAGAAAGAAACAACTGTTGTAGGGGTCATTTCCTACAAGGAGCCAGAGATTGCAATGCAAAGGAAATCGGTAGTTAAAGCATGAAATACTGAGCACAGTAAACAGAAAAAATGACCTCCACTGCAACACCCAAATGACCTCAATCTTCCTTGGGAGTGTATTTCTGAAAAAAAAAAAAAAAAGAGCTAAAATTTATGTCTTCCACTTCTTAATAGTTTTTCCAGTTGATTTTTTTTCTTTTTTTCGCTGCTGCCCTCTAAACGGTGACCTTTTCACCCCTAACTCTAATTGTCTAACACCAAATTGTACAGTAATGTGCCACTGATGTAGCCCCCCCCCCCCCCCCCCCACCACCACCACCACCCCGAACAACATAATTCTTCTAAGTCATTGTTTCAGAGAGGAAGTCCGCAATGTAAATACAGTAACTGAGAAAGCATGTGTGGAGTGGAGTGCATGGAGGGGCACATTGTTTAGCGTGCAAGGGGTGATCTGTAAACTCACTCAAATTGTATATCCTCTAATGATTCCACAGCTTTGCGAAAGAAAATGAAAACAGGATTTTATGTCGTGCTGACGTGATTTACATAATGCCAGCAATGGCTCACGCATGATTGTTCTTGGCTTTATGGCTGAGAGAAAATGAAGAGGACTATAGCCATTGTTATAGAGAGCGAATTGAGTCTTTAAGACAGAACTTTGTCACCTCTATTATCACACATCTTTTTCCCACCCCACACAAATAGTATGCCCAAAGCACAACATAGTTTATTATCGTGCCACAGTGTGGCTGAGTAAAGGGGAGGGATCTGTACATTCAATACAACTTTACAAGATAGGAATATGGTCCGTATGTGGCACAAAGGTTGGTAATACTGTATTTCACTGAGCCCCAGTTGACAAAGGCATTCCTTCTGACAGTTGGGGGGGAGGGAGGGAAAGAATATAAAGAATACAAGTTGACAAGTTTGTTTCCAATCCCCGGTGGTCCTGCTGCTGCAGCAGCAAGTAAAGGGAAAAAAAAGGTTATTGATATCATAAACAACCTGTTATAAGCTATTTACAATGTGATAAAGATCTGGACTAGATTTTGAGCCTGGAAAAACTGTTGGAAGGTGAACTTTGGTGGCTCTGGTAATCAAGTGAAAGGTAACAGAGAGCAGTTTCTGCCCTAAAAAGGCAGCCCTGGATATGGAATGCCAGAGGCAGCTGTTCTGGTCTCATCAGAGGACATGTTTTAAAGATAGCCCCGCATGGGTTGAAATAATGCCACCCATTCCTGCCCCAAAGCACACTCTATCATGGCCATTGTTCAGCGAGACTGCACTGGGCTGAAATGTAGACACCATTTACTATAGTATATTGTTCAGTAATAGGCATGTAAAAAGATGCCAGATAAACCATTTTGCCTATTATCTGCTCACGTTACTGCCAACCATATCAAAGGTTTTTCTTTATTTTTTTTAAAAATGTTTTTCCCCTTCTTTTCCCACTCTTGGGGGGTGGGTGGAGTGAAGATAGATAGGTAAAAGTGTGAATTCTTTCAAAACAGCAACCCTTACATTTGCCCTTGGTGTCTTGCACCGAAAATAGCCAATCTACAAACTCACAACTGAGATGTGTTCTGAGCTTGTAGATCTCCTATTTTTGGTGTGCGCAACCAAGTATAAATCGGGCTTTTATAGAAACACTCTTTGTGATACCCCCCCCCCCCCCACACACACACACACACACACACACACACACACACACACACATACACATACACATACACAAACACAAACACACGCGTGCGCACGGCACAATATCCAGCATGTGAGAACCTACAGTATCTCCTGAAATGCCCTAAAGTGCCCAGCATTTCCACTCAACATCCTGACAGCTGTAAAGCTGTACACCCCCTACTCAGTGCCCCGTCCCCGTCCCCCACTCAGTGCCCTGTCCCCCGTCCCCCACTCAGTGGCAGGACCACAGCCTCTTGAGGTGAGAGAGAAGATAACATTTCAGGGGTGTCTCTGCGGCGCTGTCATGTGAAGGATTATGTTGGCTGTGTATTCGCTGCTTGTTGTACCAGAGGGGGGCCTGATACCAATCTGCCTGTGGTTTTAGCTGCCTGGGATATTTTCTCTGTTTCTCCGTCAGTGCTGTAAACTCTGAACTGACGATGGAAGGTGTGACTTACAAAGATATGTACAGTATCTCTCTCTCTCTCTCTCTCTCTCTCTCTCTCTCTCCTCCCAGTCTTGTGCTGTTATTGTTAAGTGGCTGTGCTTTTGGTTATTAATAGCAGCAGCAGTAACTGTTGTCCTATGTCACTTTGTTTTTCCAGGGTGAACCTTCAAATTATCATAAGAGAATGACACTTGCACAACATTTGTTAAATGTTGGTTTGCGATAAAGGCGTGCCCTGCCCTCATCTGAAAAAAACCTGTCCACTCTGGGAAAATTAGAGGTTTCTCGAAACTTCAACATAGATCACTTGTGACAGAACTTTGTCTAATATCATCTCCTTTTTTTGTTTTTCTTGTCTTTTTCCATCAGCTGAAAGGAGTTTATGCACTGAAAAGACCTCAGGAAAATCCAAGATGGCCGCCAAAAGGAAAGGTGGCCTAAAACTCAACGCTATCTGTGCCAAGCTGAGCCGCCAGGTGGTGTTCGACACCAACTCCCAGAATGCAGAGGGAGAACAGAGCGTGGCGGAGAACAGCGAGCGCGGCAGTTCCCACTACGACGACGACGCCAACTTCACCGAGACGCTGACGCTGGGCCAGAGCCTCGATGAGGACCAGAAGAGACGCGAGGCCATCGAGAAGTGGGTCAACGGAGAGTACGGCGACGAGCCGCCGATGCCCAACTGCGGGGACGACTGCGCTGACGACTGCGGTGACGACCATGTGCACGAACATAAACTAACCCACGACGAAGATGGGCCTCCCGAGGGTGTGTACATGGTACAGCCCAAAGGCTGCAGCGACGACGAGGACAACACGGACGAGCCCGAGCCCATGCTGGGCTCTCAGGACGGCAGTTACCACGACGATAAAGACTCCGATGACGGGCCACCCAAAGAAGAAGTCTACATGCCGCCCCGCGAGCCCCCGAGTCGCCAAGCACCTTTCTCCTCCCCAGGTACGTTTTCTCTTAATACCATCTCCTCTGTTTACTTTGTAAGGCCTCGTCATGTACTGATTTAGTACTTGTTTGGCTTAAACCAACACTACCTTTGCCCTTCAAAACCGCCCCCTATTGTTAAGGGGGCAAAGCTTAGACAGAAAATGGGTGGCATGGCTGCATCCTCCACATCAGCTTAAATGGGGCTGTTATTGGAAAGAGAAGCTCTAGAGTTACAATATGAATAACCACTGACAGTATCACCCTAAAGACAGAATCAACTGGCACTCCGGAGAGGAAAACAGGAACTACTGTCAGAGTGTGTGGTTAACTGTATCAAGAAATTCATATTTGGAGTAGGCTTACACTGCAAGGCCGCTTATACATTCTCCCAGCAGCTGTAGGGCCAAGAGCGCTTGGCAGGGCTGGGCTAAGCTTCATATTACACCCGGGATTACATATTGAGTCTTTGATTTTTCCCTAAGCTCACTAAACTTAGCCACCGCTCAAAGCCACGCTATTACATGCGGTAGTAGTCTGTTGTGAGTGAGTTCAGGTTCAGTTCTGGCAAAGATTAGCTCACTATACTCAAATCCAAGAGATCGGCTGTCAAATAAAGTCAGAAATAGAATCACAGTCCATTTATTGCAGTTCTGTTCTTACTATGAAATCAGAGTGAAGGCCAATGCTTTTATCTGTTGCACTGGCCCAGTACTGAGTGAACATTTATTGTTCACAAACATGAGTGAATTTATCCATATCTCACAGTTTGTTGTAAATGTCTCATCATAAGATTCCCATTTAATAATTACACAATGTTCCCTTTGGTATCATTTGTGGATTAGCAAAGAGATAAAGGTGGCACACACCTACCGTGGCAGCAGTGTGTGTTAACTGCACAAACAATCTTTGAGAAAGTACTATTTACAGGCTTGCACTTGTTGAACCTGAAAACCGGAAGCTCCTTGCATCTTGTCCACCGTATCTGAGACGGTCCTGTATATGGTAGAACAAAACACAGTCAGAGCAGTAAAAAGAGAGAAAAAAAAAACCCACGGGTTGATAATAGGAAGAGATAAGGTCTGTTTCCCAGACATCTAGTGCAGAAAAAGAACAGAAATACAAAACAATGTGCAGTTGGGCTACAGTTGTTGTGGTAGAAAAACAGGTTTTGTTTTCTGCTTGCTCACCTCAGTTTAGCTGTTTTTCCTTTTCTTTCATCTGGGTGTCTGCCTCAGAGTCAAATATGTATAGGCCATTTTTTTACGTGTGTAAGTGTGTAACAGTAGCGTTTACCGCTCATACAGAATTGGGGGCAAGAGCTTTTCAGAAAAATCAAGTACATTTCTTGTCAGAGCGAGGCGAATGAAAGAGGCTTTGTGGTTTTAATTAGTCATTTTGTGTGTTGTTTCTTGGCAATAAAAAGGTCTGTCTGTAAATATGTGAGGCTTACACCTGCTCTCCTACATGTAACATCTCTCAACAAAGCTAGCGTGTTTGAAGACTGTGCAAAAAGCAACTCTTGTCTTTGGATTCCTTTTTTTCCCAGAGTTGCTCTTTGTTGATTGTAACTAGGGCATCTATATTGCCATGTTTCTGCACGGCTCACAATTAAAACATTTTTTTCCCTCCCTCTCTCCCTCTCTCCGCTGTCTTTCAAAGGCTGATGCGGAGTGCGCATAATTATGCATATAAACATAGTGGCTTAATTATCTCTCACAACATCAGTGACAATGTAATTAACAAACATTGCAAGATCAATGAGAGAAACTGCGACCTTCAAAACATTTAACTCCTCACATTGAGGCATCGTGCGGATTTCCTATCAGCATAAAACCCCAGAATACTCTTCCCAGATAATTTAAGATGTTGCATTATTGGGAGCCCTCGTAAGCAGGTCAATGCAAGAAAGACAATTGAACAGGCACGATGAAATCAATGATAAGAATGCACATGGGGATCAATCAGGCCTGACCATGACTTCAAATTGCAATTCAGAGTTCACTGTAAATGCTTATTGTTCATTTCAAGCCATTTTCAAAGCATTCTCTAGTCTATTTACTGTCTGTTAATTAACTTAACAAACAGTGAGGAAGTTTGGCGCTCAGTGCTGTTTTGTCTGCGTGTCGTTTCAAATTAGTTCGAACCAATGAACAAAGTGTCCTGCTCAGCCAAAGCACCCATCTGTTATGATACCTCTGTCCATCAACACAATAAAAGCTCTTTTTAAAACCTTCACGTTTTAGTGAACTTCTCTAATTCTTTCAATGAAGACTGAAGTTTATTCATACAGTAAAAGGAAGTGTTTAAAAAAAAAAAAAGCCTAACACATCCCATTTTTCAACTTCTTTTTCTGATCACATGACCCAATGTGAATGCACTGCTTTACGGCCCTTTGCGGTGTATTCAGACCGGGCATTAGTCCATATATAGCCACCACCAGCAAAGCACCTTTATCATCAGCGACACCTCAGTGCTGGGAGCACAGAAGCCATGCCACACTGATGGCCATGTTTGGTCAGCCGAAAGGAGATATAATGCCCGTTTGTTATCACATCTGAGAGGGAAAATGTGGCCTAATTGCCTCAAACATAGACAAGGCCTCGTTCTGTGTTGCGTGTTGGAATTTGCCGGCATGAAGTGGCAAGATTAGGACCCACTTCTTTTTTAAATTTTCCAGTGACACCAGACTGAGTGATCTGAGAGTGAGTGAATGAAGAGGGGAAAGTCATATGCATGTGAGAGAGACCAAGCCATAGAGAAGTTAGACATTGTCACTGTCGGGCGGAAACCTAGCATGTCCAAAAACTGATACTTTTCAGAAAATGTAGTTATTATTCAATCAGTCTCAAGTCTCAACAAGCTCTTGTTAATACGTTTCATGTATTAAATATTTACCAAAAAAAGACAGATTCAACCACTTATAGCCTAGCATCCTTAATTTGGACGTGTCATTATTTCAGAGATTCACAAGCACTCTCAGTGAGAAAATAGCAGGTCTACAGCAGCTCAAAATGCCTCACGGTGCGATGTGCCGTGAGACTTTAGATTGGCTATTTTCACCAATTTTGTACAACGCCGTCATGCAGTATACTGTACAGTACGGCGTTCATTTATGAAACATGCAAAAAGATGAAATGTGGAGATACGAGGTTCCTGCCCCGACGGACGGAATAGAGAAACAGCAGTGGGGCCAATCTCACCTTAACCCATAAGCCACGGTTCCTTTCCCAGCGTTCACATGACATCATTAAGAGGGAGGCAGATAAGGCTAGAGGAGAGAACTCATTTACATGGTGTTTTAGAAAGGTTATCTGCTGTCGGGCCCAGCCATAATCCTTTCAGTTCAAGTCCAATCATTTGCCTGCCATTGATAGCATGTCACATGGCCCCATAATAACCCATTAAGGCCTGACCTCGAAATTTCAAAAGTTTCTTCTAAATCCTCCAGTTTTCTGAAAAAAATATTTTCACGATTTTTCAAAAATAGCAGACCTACAAGCTCGTAGCGCGCCACTCGGTGGCGCGCTATGAGCTTGTAGATCTGCTATTTTTCAATAGCTAAATTACAACATAATGTTTAAAACACCAAAAGGGGTTCCCGCCCCAAAATGGGATATTAATAATGTGACTTTTATTTTATTTTATTGAACATTCACAATGGCAAATTATACAGTACGAAAATGAAATAAGTTGTCACAATAAGAAAGAAATGGTGACATGCGTGTTTTCTTTTCTTTCCTTTCTTTCTTTTTTCAATTTGCAACCCTCGATTGTACCACAAAGATGACCACAAATGTTATCATTATACCGCCTACTACTAAGCAACCAAAGAAACGTATAAGAATAAACAGGGACCGTGATAACCCAGACAACAATCATGATATTGGCATCATACAGATGGTGTTGTTCATCCTTATCGCTTTGACTTCTGAGAGCATGAATGTATGTACAATAGTTGAATTGTACATCTGGAAGCCTGAAAGGTTCCCCAGAATGCCAGAATTCCCTATAATTCCCTATAATTCCCATCCTGTTGAAGTGTTAGTGTAGTTCTGCTCTATCTCGGAGTAACGCGAGTGCAAGCGTTAAAGCTACGTATATATGCTGTGTCTGTGCTATGACCTGATATGCCCCAGCCATTGCTGTAGCAGTTAACACACCTAGTAATAAGGTCAGGGAAATAAAAGTCAACCTGCTGCTGTGAGGGTAGTACTGGGTATTACTAGTAACTGCACTACTACTAACTATGTAAGTCGTGTGAGTAAACATCAAATGTGGTAAATTAAATTGCACCACAATAAACATTGAAATGAAGACTATCTCTGTCACCCTGTGGTCTCCTGCACATGTGAAAACATGGTGGATTTGAAGAAACGATCCGTGGCAAACATGCAGGTATTTCCTTCTCAAATACCTGATCCATTTCTCTTAAATTTTTCATGCCGTTTCGATCTGCCGGCTCCTCTTTCATACTGATGTGCCATGAGGAGGCGCAACCCCAACGTGGTGGATGGAAATTTAGGGATTATTTTACATCCCGTGCAGGAGATGTGAAAAGCAGGGGCAGAGTGACCGATTTAGAAATAACACCGAAATCTGAGACAAGACCTGAAATATTTTTGTATTAATTACCAGGGCGGTGGTTGGTATTACCTCGGGCCGGCTTCTGTTTGTGTGTGTGTGTGTGTGTGTGTGTGTGTGTGTGTGTGTGTGTGTGTGTGTGTGTGTGTGTGTGTGTGTGTGTGTGTGTGTGTGTGTGTGTGTGTGTGTGTGTGTGTGTGTGTGTGTGTGTGTGTGTGTGTGTGTGTGTGTGTGTGTGTGTACAAGAAAATGAAAATGTCAAAAGCAATCAAGCAAATGAAAAAATAAAATAAAATAAAAACCTTGGTCCAGAGTGAGTGCCAAGGGTGATCCAATTAAGGCCAAAAGTCTTTCATGACTCCAATGCAGAGTTCTCATCTGTTGTGTACCATCTCTGGGTTCTGGGTTCTTGCCAGACTTGCAAACTGGCACAAGGCAAGATTTTTGAAATAGATTTGGGATTGGCAAAAACAAGCTGCCTCACAGGTTCTATCTCTTGCTCTCCTCTCTTCTCTCTCTCTCTCTCTCTCTCTCTCTCTCTCTCTCTCTCTCTCTCTCTCTCATCTCCACCCCCCTGTTTTCATTTTCGTCTCTTTATTTTGGATCATAACTGGTTATGCTCCTCTCCTATGCTTTCAGGCGAGATAATTTTTTTCACTCTCTGACCCCTTGTGCTAACCTGGATGAAAGTTAATGGCCGGAATTAATCTCCACATAATGCAATTAAACTATACATTTACTGCGTTTTTACCCATGTCCTTGGGGAGGTTGTCTAATTTAATGGACTCTTAAAATAAAAAAAAGTCATGTTTCAATTCACAAATATGTAAAAGCACAAATATATAAAAGCCTCGCTTAAAATATCTGTGTGCGTGCGCGTTTTAAAGGTCATATAATTATTAGGTCATGCATCATAGAACAAATCCTGTTAAATATGAAGTTTGTGACTTGCAAAGTACCTGTCATCATTTCCTTGAAATAAACAAGTGACAAAAAAAAGCCAATATGACGTCATTCTTATAGTAATTTGCTGTTATTAGACCAGTCATACTTTGGTTTGCTCCCAAAAACTGAAGCATAATGCGTGTAGTAAGAGTCTAAAATGGCCAAAATGTATTATGTTTAGTGTTTATGCTTCTGACTTTCTCGACTTCTACCTTTTAACCAATGCTTCCTTTTTCTCTAGTTTTATGTTCCACTTGCTATGACCAGGGATTAACATAAAGCCTTTTCAAAGTGACTACAAGAACAAAATGGTGTATCTGATAGGGGATCTCTTTTCTGTCTTCCTCTCTTGTCTGTACAGGAGGAGAGGCATCAGCCCTGCGAGACTATGCAGCCAACACCATGACTGAGTTCCTGGGTATGTTTGGGTATGATGACCAGCAGGTAAGGGACGAGCTGGCCAAGAAGATCAGCTTTGAGAAGCTCAAAGCCGCTACCTCAGCAGACCTCTCCTCCCTGAGCAGCGAGGAGGCCTCGCGGCGTGCACGCTTCTCCAAGTACGAGGAGTACATACGCAAACTCAAGGCCGGCGAGACCCTGCCCTGGCCCATGCACGCTCCCCCAACAAAACCAGATGACCTCAATCCCAAACTGGCCGCAGACAAGAGACAAGATCATGCTACTATGATCCAGGCCGCCGGGAGCCTCCCTGGGCCTGAGGCCCAGCTCTACCCCTCCGCCCTGGAGCACAAGCAGCCTGGAGGAGCCCAGCTAAGTGCCCCTCAGCCCTCCAACCCTTCTCACATTCAGAACATGGCCTCCCGCGCCTCCAAGTACGACTTCTTCATCCAGAAGCTGAAGATGGGCGAGAGTCTGCGGCAGCAGAACGGCAACGCCTACAAGCGTCCCTCAAAGTACGACCTGGAGAACGTCAAGTTCCTGCACCTCTTCAAGCCCGGCGAGGGCAGCCCGGACATGGGCGGCGCCATTGCCTTCAAAACGGGAAAAGTCGGCCGTCCTTCCAAATATGACATCAGGAACATCCAGAAGCTGATGCCAGGGAAGCCTGAGGCGTCGCCGATGCCCGGTGTCCTCTCCACAACGCAAGGCACACCGAGCCCGCTGCCTGGTCTCCCTACTGTGGCCACGCCTGGGGCTCCCCAAGGACATGGAGCTGGCACACAGCTTGCCCCGGGACTCACATTGGACCAGACAGGACACTATGGCTTCAACGCTGCCGAATACTTAAAGTCAGCAGTGTCGAGCTTCTCCAAGACCGACTCCATCACCACAGGCACCGTGTCCTCTGTCAAGTAAGTGTGTCTGGACACGCTGCATATAAAATCACTGTGTGTACAGTTGACATGCTAGGTGTGTGTACATATTATGACATATGGAATATAGTACATGGGGTACTTGGGAGCCAGATGTAAGCATGCAATATATTTCTTTAAGGTTGTGTAATCAGTGCTTTCATTGGCAGTTATTAAAAGTATGTGCTTATTTCGAGAAATGTTGTGAATTATTGCACCAGTGTGTGATGTATTGGGTCGGCACCAAGTGCTTGGAACAACTCGTACCCCCAATCAATAAATTATTAAATCACATAAACCGTCGTTAAAACCTCCAGTTAGACAGTGCATACACCAAGCTCAGATGTCTGTGTACTCCTCATTGATTGTCTCTCTGCGGAACACCTTGCAGCTAATGTGTGCCTCACGTACACTTAACTGCCACCATGAGTCAGTTAGCCCAACGCAAAGGTAATTGCTACCTCTACAGCAGCCAACGTGAATGTAGTGTGAAATAGCGCGTGGCGCCCAATAGATCCGCAACATGATGAGTAGCGAAGGCACATGAAGTGTTTACTCGCCGTGGCCCTCCGCCGAGACTGATTTAGCACAGTCATCGCAAAGTGACTGACTTCCCTCCGTTCGGCTGGGGTGTAACAACTCTCCCTTTAATTACTTTGGAGCCGTGTCTAACCTCCCAGCGAGTCACATGGGCTGACTCAATGCCGCCTGCCGAGTGCACTTTAAAGCAAGCAAACAAGGAGTTCGGGGAGCTCGCCCGAGCATCTTGGCACACTACCACCACCAGCAGGAAAACAGCTCCTGGAGCCTGTTTGATTGGTGCTGACCTTGTCTCTCGTTAGTCGAGGCCTATCAAAGTCCCTCAGTTCAGAGCCCCGAGGCAGCTCTCCCTCAGGCTTTGGCCTTTGACAGGCTGGGTCTCAGCGTGGCTGTGTGCGCCAGGCTAACTAGCCTAGCTCTGGCGCTCATCACTGGGAGGACATGGGGAGGGATTGCTAGTGCTACTGTAAGAGTCCATGCCAGCGCAGCCTTCCCCCTCTGGGCCCAGATTAACCCCAGGTCACCCCCCTGTGTGGAGACACTCATGAGGAGCTAAATGCCAGCGTTGCTTCTGTCACTGTAAAGGTACTGTCAGTGCCATGCAGAGAATGGCATCCGCAGGTGACACAAGATAGACTGCTCTTCAGCATGTTACCATGGATAGAACTTAGGCGTTTTTTTTTTCAATTCCGCTGGACATATTCCGGACATATTCTTTTTTTCTCATCTACAAGCTCTGTGACCTTGTGGATCTGCATTATTTTTGAGTGGTGCAAACCACTCCAACAACCAGCTTTGTCTGTATCTATGTTTGTGTACCTGTGTACGTGTCCGTGCACAGGTGAGCATGGTTACTATGGACACTGACATTACGTCAGACCACAGCTGATCAGGCTATATAAGACCTTACACCACTCAGTTCACACGGGTGTGATTTTTTCCAAATGTTCTGCTGTTATGCAGAATGTTCCTCTATTCTTGCTGAGCGTTTGCCTATTATACCATTTCCAGAATATAGGCACGCTAAGGTTCATTTGGTTATAGAGAAAAGGGCCCTCAGAGATGACCAGAAAATACCTTTTCAGAGCTTTTCTCCTCACACGCCCATTATCTGGTTTTGCATATAAGCACTCGCCAAAATACCCCCTTAAAAGATTAATGCTCCCTTCGTTGGTGGGGAAACCATGCATCAAAGTGCGCTCCATCGCTGTCCTCTGATTCATATGGCATGCGAAAACGCTGTTACGCTGCAAAGAAAATGTATATTGATAGCCCAAAGTTTGGAAGCGCCTTGTAAGTAAATACTGTGTCAGTGTGTTTTTATTAACAACAGGCAGCCCAGCCTCACCATTAATCCTGTCCTCTTTTGTGTTTTTCTGTCGTGTTAGGAACGGCCTGCCACCGGAGAAGCCCGCTGGCGAAGACATCAACCTCTACCAGAAATATATCGCCAGGTATGCAAATCTCGCTGGGAAAATACATCCAACATGGAGACAAACTGGTTTATTAAATTAATGGTGTTTTATTCACGTGATGTAACCCGAGAGCAGAATGGTATGAGGATGTTGTGTGTACTATGAGTGAATTAAAGAAGAAGGGTTGAGTTCAGAGAGGATGTACAGTGTATGTAAAAGAATGAGGGAGGCGAGCGAGAGCAATGGTTTGATGTGGCAGCGTAGGGTTGGAACAACACCTCAGGACAGTTGTCCAGTGATTGAGACAAAGGGGATATGAGAGAGTTCTATGTTCGTCTTTAAGTTCTTGCGTGTTTCTCAATCAAGTTGAGCAGAGCTGGTTGATCTGAGAGAACGCCACTCGCACCAACAACAGGGAGGGGAGGGGGTGGGTTCTTGCATTTCAACGGACAGTGACACACAACAATCAACGATACCCCCCACCACCCCCTCCCCTTATACACACACACACACACACACACACACACACACACACACACACACACACACACACACACGCACACGCACACGCACACGCACACGCACACGCACACACGCACACACACACACACGTACATACCCTATATTCCAGATTCATTTGAGCAGCCACTAGAAAGGTGATTATCACTTGTTTGTTTATTCAGTTTAAAAAAGAAAGAAAAACCGACATTTGAAAGAAGTTAATGATTATTTCTCGCAAGCCGTAACATGAAGGGCACAAATCAAAGCCCTGGCACTGACAGACACAGGCACACACCACCACATACCCTCCTCTGCACGTGCATGCACACACGCGCACACACGCACACACACACACACACACACACACACACACACACACACACACACACACACACACACACACACACACACACACACACACACACACACACACACACACAGTAACCTCTTCCTTGGACTGATTACATTTTGCAAGAAGATTTAATTAAGGAATTTTTAATGAGGCTTCTGCTGGCACTGCCAAGAACTGTTTTGATATTTGCGCTGCATAATGCATAAAATTTGTCTAAACATCTCGGCAGTTGATGCACGGGGAGGCTGCAGATAAGCTCAGATACAGTTTCAATTTCCGTGTTGGGGTAGGGAGGGTGAAGAACGGGAAGAAGAGGAGGGAGGGGAGAAAAAATAGAAAAGGATGGGCTCATAAAAAGGGCAAATTTGGTGGTGGCGGCTGGGGGAAGGTGAGGGTTTTAGATGGGAGATGGGGAGGGGGGAGCTTCATCTATGGAGCTATGGCTAATGAGTGCATGCTCACGCAAAAAAACCCCAGCTTTGTCGATCTGTTCGGCTCACCACCACCACCTCCCTCCACGACCACCAGCCCTGTGAGAAGTCTTTATCTCACACATCGCGCCACAATTTGATGTTTTAAGAGCTTCGGTACTGTTTAGTCGCAGTTTTTCCCTCTTTAAATGCTTTCATGCACCCACTATTACCTCGGCACTTTGATCTACGTGTCTCTATTGTAAGGGGAGATGCGCTGCAATCTCTGTATCGTGGCGATATTAATATTTAATCTGCTGCTGAATAGCAGCGGCCCATTAGGCCCCCTGACGCGGCAAGTGGGAATTGTCCAGAGGCAAATTGATACAGCTGGGCAATGAGCAAAGGGGTGGGCCGCAGTCCCGGGGGGCTCTGTGTGTGTATAGGTGTGTGTGTGTGTGTGTGTGTGTGTGTGTGTGTGTGTGTGTGTGTGTGTGTGTGTGTGTGTGTGTCTCTCTCTCTGTGTGGGTCTGCATAGGAGCATAAAGAGAGGAATAGGGCTGAAGAGAGAGAATACTGATGCTGGGCGACATATGTTCGCTTGCTTGTATGGGTGCATGCACATGTAATGCTACTTATTTTTTGACATTTTCTCCACAGGAATCGTGCAACCTTCCAAAAATCCCTTCAGCATCTACCAACTTGTTCTGAACCCCCCACTCCCCGGCTACACCCCCACCCACCACCCCACCCTAACACACAACCAACTTATAAAAGGTAGTGGATTTGCCATTCAATTAGCTTAATGAACTGGGCAAAGTGATCTGTAAATGTAGCACTGGGATAATCCTAACAGCCAAAAAAAAAAAAAAAAAAAAAAGAAATGGAAAAAATCTATTACTTAGCCCCTTTCCCCCCTCTCCTCTGCTCTTCAAGCAGATGGAACTCTTGGCAGCAGCAGCGCAAATGTTTATTTGTGTGTTTTGAGTGGTAATTGGAGAGTTTTTAACAGTCATCATCGTCAGGCTTATAATCAGGCCCGTAAAACGCAGCCTCGCTGTACTCTCTCTTTTTATTTAACTACTGTGGAGCCAAGCTGGAATCTATCTTTTTGACTCCAGACTCATAGAGTGGTGGGGTTCAGTGGGTGAGTGTAGACAGAGCTACTCCGATATCTCCATAGAGCTAACCGTTTTCTCTGTGATTAATGCACTGTGGTTAACCTGAGAGAACCGTGCATTGATTTGGCATGGGCTTAAAAGTGAAGGTAAATGAAGGAATATGTGCGTGTGTGTTTGCGTGCGTGCGTGCGTGCGTGCGTGCGTGCGTGCGTGCGTGCGTGCGTGCGTGCGTGCGTGCGTGCGTGCGTGCGGGAGAAAGTGTGAGTGCATGCATGCGTGTCAGTCGTGGAATAGGGTTACAGTTTAAGTGTCTCTGCCCGTTGCTTTGGAAGTAAATTGAGCTAATTTGGTTTAAATTGATGTGACGGACAGGTAAATTGTTGTGGCAGTGTGGAAAGCAGAAGTTGGCTTGAAGGTAATAGCAACAGATTATGCACAATAGTCCAAGGTCAGGAAGTGTTTCGTTTGTTAAAATGTGGATGTGTAATGTCTGTTATTTGAGACCTAATGCCCTATTTTGTAGTACCAGGTCTTATGCCTTAACTTAAGACCTGGAGGCGTGGTCATTGCTGTTCTGATGTTTTGAGTGGCCAAACAGCATTGGCCACGCCTCCATGTCTTAAGTTAAGGCATAATAATCGGGCCCTTACAGTCTGTATTCAAGGACTGTGAGTTTTGTTGCTTTGAAGATGACATGATGATGAAAATGCATTTTGCACTGCATTTGCTCACTGGAGCAACATGATGTTTTATTCTATGCTGTTGAAATTAACTAATTAATTAATGTATTTATTAATTAATACAAAACCTGCATACAGTATACCCATGATAACTCACCGTGATATTAGCTTGTTGAACACCATTAATACTTCTATTATTACTCTCACTTTGTTGTTTTTTCTTTCAGTGAGAGTAATGCATATTTATGTTTGCCCTGTGACTGTTCCCAGTGCAAGAACTGTTGCGGTTTGATAGGAGCTGGAACAGTTCTGAGGGGCAAACAGGCTTTTGAAAAAAGCAAGTGTAGTGGAAATATGCCCATTAAATCCTGATTGCTCCAGTGGAGTTGCTCCGACATTACCTGTTTAAATAACGTTAAAGAAAGCAATTACAGTTGGGTGCCACCGATATTGTCCCTTATCATTTGACCCATTTAGGCCTGACCTCAAAATTTTAAAAAATCCTTCTAAATCCTCCAGTTTTCTGAAATAAATATTTTCACGATTTTTCAAAAATAGCAGACCTACAAGCTCGTAGCGCGCCACTCGGTGGCGCGCTATGAGCTTGTAGATCTGCTATTTTTCAATAGCTAAATTATAACATAATGTTTAAAACACCAAAAGGGGTTCCCGCCCAAAATGGCTTAACTGTCCTTTTGCGCAGATCACGCAAACCTCAGCAAAAAGAAAAGGACAATATCGATGGCCTCCAACTGTAAATAAATAAATAACAGTAACACCATTTTAGTGTTGTGTCAACCTCGGTTCTTAGCTGGCGCAACTGTGGAACGTCTGGTGTCACTCTGTTTTCAGGTTCTCTGGGAGTCAGCATTGCGGACACATGTCCTGTGCCTACCAGTACAGAGAGCACTACCACTGCATGGACCCCGAGTGCAACTACCAGGTGAGCAATGTACATTTATATCGTTCCGGAGTATAGCCTTGCATGTTTTATATTCTCTAGGCTCAGAGAGGCTGGCAGTTCAGATTCTTTAGGCCTTGTTACTTGTCAGAATGAAAAATGGGATTACGTATGATACGGTAAAGTTGTAGCCTCAAGGTTCATCGCCCTGCAAGTGGATGTCCTAAAATCACCTAGCAAGTACTTAAGAGGAGCCGTTCCGTAATATCAAGGTTAGGTTTTAAGATGTCTTCATAAGTCAAGAGTCGCATTCATGGCTACCACGACTGTTGGGAGAGGACTCGTTAAGACAAGCCTCTCACGGCAAAGGGAAAGTGGCGTACATAAATGTTGTATAAATAATGTGTTATCTTTTCATATCGGGTCACACCCCAACGCAGGTTTGTGTAGATGAAAACCTTTATTTGATGTTGGGTTTGCCGAACAGGTTATGTGGCACTCATTCAGCTTCAAAGCAAAGGCTTGACCCCCGCCTCCCCCCCCCCCCCTCCCCCTCCCCCCTCCCCTTTCCCCTTTTTGTAAGCTGATTCCGGGCACAGTCAGCCTCTGACAATCAAGTCTTTTATTTCAGGGGTTAATGGTAAATATGCTTGAAAGATAGCTCAATTTTCCTATGTGCTGTTCTTTTTTTCCTGAAGACATCTGCCACTGCTAGGGGGCCTGGTTTTAATCCCCTTTCACGTTATTAATCTTGTCCCGGTCCCGAGAGTTGTCGTGGATGGCACAGGAAGGAGAAAGAACACAAAGCATGTCATTATACAAGGCTCATGTTTGCTACAGCATATGGCGTAAAAGAGTTAGACAAACACGGGTAGATTTGTCGAAAGACGTCCAAAATCCTTTGCACAACTATAGAACTGTGCAGGTGCGGTGTTGTTTCGTATGTTTATTTTCCCTCGGTTCCTCTCAATTTTGTGAATTAACCCATTTTGGGCGGGAACCCCTTTTGGTGTTTTAAACATTATGTTATAATTTAGCTATTGAAAAATAGCAGATCTACAAGCTCGTAGCGCGCCACCGAGTGGCGCGCTACGAGCTTGTAGGTCTGCTATTTTTGAAAAATCGTGAAAATATTTATTTCAGAAAACTGGAGGATTTAGAAGATTTTTTTTAAATTCCGAGGTCAGGCCTAAATGGATTAAGGCATCTTCAACCGTAATCTTTGTCTGCTTCTTATCAGGAGAGATTACCGCTCGATATGTTTATGTGTCGAGGAGCACGTTGCCGATCTGGGGCTTCATTTTCCGCACTTCACAGCTTGATGAGACACAATCTGGGAGGAATGCAAAGGAAAAATCATTTCATGTCATTAGATGAGAGCGTTAGTTCAGGTTATCATGGCAATTTCCACGCTCAAGTCCACATTTCTCCCTAGCTTTGTGTCACATGGAAAGCACAGATATGTGCTCACGCTACCCCAAGCACTCTGGATGTCAATATATACAGTATACAAAAAATGTCAGGCTGAGATGAGCGATTCTCCCTTCGAAGCGACGATAACTCATGAAATGTTACATGACACACACTCCTGGAATATTACCCCACTGGCAGACTCGGGCCGATTGGCTGAGTGCGGACATTCTCCTTTCATGGGCCTGTGTGTGTGTGTGTGTGTGTGAGAGTGTTATGTGCATCTTCTTGCCACACTAGTGGGAATCCTAAAATAAATGTAGCAAGTGGCTCCCAACCTTCATCACCACTCGACTGAAAATGAGCTCTTTTTCCCAGTCAGCGCTCTCTCTCCGTGGCCTATTTTGGATGCCACGATGGATCGAATGTACTCTGACCGCGGTTCAACTCATCCACCTGCCTATACCTACTGCTTTATCATCATGACCATCAGCATCTAGAAACCCAAACCTAGCTGGAGCCAAGCTCAGTTATGCTTTTTCAATGGGGGGGGGGGGGGGGGGGGGCTACTCAAAAACGTCCTGGTCCTTCATTGATGATTAGTAAAACGCAGTGTGTTTAGCCTAGTGAGAGAAATGAGATTCCTCTGGAAAGAAAATAAATAAATAAAAGCCAGTGGGACATAGGCCAAGGGCAGAGGAATGAACAGCTGTGCGGGATTGTTACTTTTTAAGTTGTGCGCTGGTGGAACACGGGTGACACAAGGCAATTACCCTACTTTGTACAGCAATTAGCCACGTTTCAAAAAGGGTTCTTTCTGATATTTTTTCACTTAACTGAAGATAAATATGGATTGTGTAGACGGCACTGTCTCATTGATTCGCACTTCTCCAGTTACAGTCTCAGTAACACCAGCTTAAGGCCAATTACAGACGATTTGGTTGCTGTCGGTCTCCGCAGAGTGACTTTTTCCTGTTTTCCCCTTCCTGACTCCTGGGTGTAAGAGGGATTTTTTAATTTTAGACAGATATTCTTTCATCATTATACAAGCTGAAGCTGGCGCTGAAAGCAAGCGTTAATGCTTTAATTAAAAATGGAATCATATCTCGGCAAGGGAATTCAAATGGAAAAGGTTTTTTTTTTGGTTGGCTTGTTTGTTTATTTGTTTGTTTCCGTTGTGTTGCCTTTCCCCCTGCGCACGTCTGAAAAACCATCTGCACGGAACGCTATTTCTTTTTCCAAAGCCTTGAAACATCAGAACTGTGATCTTGCATGTCAAGTAATCCATCTTAATTAAAAGAAAATATATAAAGTGCGGAGGGAATGTCAAATAATAAAATGACAGGTAAGGGAAGGGTAGCTCATGCACTAGCTTATGTAGAGACCCTAGAACAGAGGCTCCTACTGCCTTCAAAAAGTACCAGTTCTCAGATAGATCTCGGTCACTGCATTTGGATCGCCGGTCACTGCTTATTTGAGAAATGCAGGAAATAAATCAGTCACAACCGAACCTGTCACCTTTAAAGACATCCTGGCCCTCTCTCTCTCTCTCCGTTGCAATGTGTACAGCCCGAAACCACTGCCAACTGGCTCCCGCGCCTTGCAGCTGCTGCTTCTGCGGCGATAAAGTGACTTGTTGCTGATTCTGTGACTGGGTTCAAATAAACAACAACCTGTTGCTGTACATTTTTGTCCCCCCCCCCTCCCTCCCTGACAGAGGTTTACCAGCAAGCAGGACGTAATCAGGCACTACAACATGCACAAGAAGAGGGACAACTCCCTCCAGCATGGCTTCATGCGCTTCAGCCCGCTGGATGACTGCAGCGTGTACTACCACGGTTGCCACCTCAATGGGAAGAGCACCCACTACCACTGCATGCAGGTAGATTACACAGCCTCGTTCATCCCCTACCACTCCTCATACATTCATACACGCAAAGACACACACACACACACACACACACTCACTCACACACACACTAGCACGTGAAACACGTCACATGCACATTCACTCGTACATGTGCGAATGCACATACAGCACGTAGACGTAAACATATGGCCACTTATCCACAAGTATTACATACCCATGACCCATTGTCACTTATGCAGATCCAAGGCTTCTTGTGAAATGGGATTTTGCAGGGTCATGCATAATTCATCAATGTGCATTCCAGAGCCGCAGCACAACACCGGATATACAGCATACGACTGTGGTCAGTTCCCCCGTGGATTTGCTAATATGAAACGGAGTGTATTGTCAGTTCACACAAATATGCCAGTATATGGCTCAGGTTGTATGTCCATAAAGAGACTAAAGCCCTGGTTGTGTGCCCATAAATGAGCCTAAATACAAGTCAGTTGAGTTATTGTTTGCGCCAATGACACCATTTAGGGGCAATTCAAAGATGGCACGGAGTAAAGCGAGAAAAAAAAAAAAAAAAGTTGGAGAGCATCACATAGTTGATGCCAGGGACTGGGACAAGCAGGACACTCAGGCATAACACATGGGCTCTTGGATGGTAGAGAGTCGCACGCTTTTTAAAATACATCTATAAAAGGGAATTGCGGCTCCTCCACTTTTTCCATTAATCCCAAAATGCGTTTTAAGAGCTGTTTCGCCCGTTTGGCGAAAGGTGTCCTAATATAAATACAAGGGAAAAATTAAAAGGCGGAAAGCACGTGAGGCCACTCGTGTGTCCCCCAACCCCCCCCCCCCCCCCCAACCACCACCACCACCTCTCCGCTCTCTCTCACTCCTTAATTGGCATGGATAAAATTCAGTTAGGTGTTTATATAAACTTCACATTTTTCATCTTTTAGTACCAAGCGGCCAGTTGAAGATTATTCCCCTCCTCCGGATTTGTTTAATATTTTTTTTACATCTGCTTATTTTCAAGGTGTCATCGTGCCGAGAGCTTTCTCGCTGGCAGGGCAGCAGCCCAAGCGCAGGATGACCAGAGATATATTCTTCTTTAAACCCCCCTAACTGCGTAATTGTTATTAAGACGTTTCAGGCCTTGTTTTAACAGTGCCTGAGAACCTGCAGATGTTGGCATCGGCACTCTTTGATTTACGGATGGGGGGGGAAAAAAACCAGAGTGACATTTTTTTCATTGTTTGACTCAATATGGAGAAGTTGCCCCGTTTGTGCGGGTGAAAAGTGCCAGGGATGATATACAATTGCTGCTTTTAATTCAAACATTTGCAGTTTTTTCCCTCCCTGTATGTGTGCTGGCTCTGAGGTCTCCCAAGTACAGAACGTTTTAAACTAAAGAACATGACATGTCACATCCAACTCCCCCTGCTCTCTCTCTCTCTCTCTCTCTCTCTCTCTCTCTCTCTCTCTCTCTCTCTCTCTCTTTCTTTCTTTCCTCTCTGTCTGTCTCTCTCTCTCTCTCTCTTGCTTTCCTCTCTGTCCGTCTCTATCTCTCCCTCGCTTTTACTTCACTCCCACTTGTCCTCCTAAATGTTCTCTTAGTTACGGTAAAGGTTCCGTTTCTTCACTACAAATATTGTTTTATTTGTACATAGGTAGTTTCAGCCACATGCTACCTGCTGTGACCACTGCCTCATGTTCTTCCATCTTCAGTTTTTTTGTCACAGTCACAACATTGTTACCAAACTCGCAACTTTGACTCAGACCTGTAACTCTGTGTTTATGAGCTATACGGCCCTGGTGCACTTATAACCACGAGATTAAGGGCGAACATGAGAAAGCGTCTTAACTGCCAGCCACTTCTAGGTCACTAGCATCATTTTAACCACACTGTACTCGTTTCTCAACAGCTCATAATACAGCACTGTACATCTACTAACCTAAACATGTTGCTTTTCTGTAAGACGGCTCTCTTCTTAACCCATTTTGACCTGAGATCAGATTCTAAAAATGTCTTCTACATCCTGACAGTTTTCTGAAAAAGCTGTGTTTCTATGTCAGTCGTTCTTTGATTTTTCAAAAATAGCAGATCTACAAGCCACACGGTGGCGCGCTATGAGCTTGTAGATCTGCTATTTTTCAATAGCTAAAGCATAACATAATATGCCCAAAATGGGTTAAACCATTCTTAAAATGGGTTAAACCATTCTTAACACAGTGAAGCATAGTGAAGACATTGTATGCCCTGGGACGTTTTATTTTCCTTTCTACATATGTCTCTTCTTTCTTTCCATTTACCTCTGTTCTGCAGGTGTCCTGCAACAAAGTGTACACCAGCACGTCTGACGTCATGACCCACGAGAACTTCCACAAGAAGAACGCTCAGCTCATAAACGATGGCTTCCAGAGGTTCCGTGCCACCGAGGACTGTGGCACCGTGGAGTGTCAGTTCTACGGACAAAAGACAACCCACTTCCACTGCAGGTGAGGCCCGGCGCCTGCATATACCTTGATGTTTTTTACAGCACCGTCAGTGACGCTCGCTTTATGTATCGCTGTCCAGTGGCGTGCACAGATAGACACTAGGGGGTGCTGCCCTTTTGGCAATGTGCCCTTTTGAAAGAAAAATTTTTATTTTTATTTTTTATTTTTTTTGTACAGTATGTGGACCATGGTGAAATTGATCAATTCTTAATAAAAAGCTTATAATATATTATGTAGGCCCCAGAATCTATAAATCTCACACTATTTAGGCAACCGGCCGGTTCCACGCGCTGCACAAGGTGCCCTTTTTTTTTCCTTGAGCACCTGCCCCTCTAAATGTCTGTGCACGCCACTGTCGCTGTCCCTTAGTTTGCCTTCAGCTCGATGTACTATCAAGGATTGTCCTCATAGCTAGAACACCCGTATGTAAATCTGAGCCGGTCTTCCTGAGTTTGCAGCCGGGTCTCATTATTATGGGATGGATGAATGTAGAAGTTATTATTAGCACTTATTGAGGATAGCTTTGGTTAGGTCCTCAAACTAAAGTGGTGGAATGTCAAATCCATCAGGCGATGGCTGAAAGGCATGACGTTTCAGTGAGTTACTGGCGTGTCACCTAAACCCCTTAGCTATCATTCCTCCATTGAGAAGTATTTGAATCATGTGTCGCCGCTGCTTCATGACTGGCCTAACTACTCCTTACAGCAGTGGTTCCCAAACTTTTAACCCAAAAGAGAAATTAGACATTCCCCCGCGACCCAGATTTGTGAAAATAGCAGATCTACAAGCTCACAACTCGGCGCGTAGCGACGTGTTGTGAGCTTGTAGATCGGCTATTTTCACTACTATTTTCACTACATTTTGTTTTCTAATTTATGGAATTTCTTAGATTTTTTTCACCCAATCCTTTCCTCAGGCGTCCCGGCTGCAGCTTCACCTTCAAGAACAAGTGTGACATCGAGAAGCACAAGAGCTACCACATCAAGGACGACGCCTACGCCAAGGACGGCTTCAAGAAGTTCTACAAGTACGAGGAGTGCAAGTACGAGGGCTGCGTGTACAGCAAGGCCACCAACCACTTCCACTGCATCCGCTCCGGCTGCGGCTTCACCTTCACCTCCACCAGCCAGATGACCTCCCACAAGCGCAAGCACGAGCGCCGCCACATCCGCTCGTCCGGCGTGATGGGCCTCTCCTCCGCCTTCATGGCGCAAGGCGGAGTACTCAAGGAGGACCTCGGCGACGAGTCGAGCAACGACGACCTGATGGACTTCTCCACGATCAGCAGCAAGAACTCCAGCCTGAGCGCCTCGCCGACGACGCAGCAGTCGGCCCAGTCGGCCCAGCCCCACCTACTGGCCACGCACACCACGGCGATCTCGTCCTCCTCGCCCTCTCCGTCGGCGGGACATGGCCTGAAGTCCGCGACCTCGCTGCCGCAGAACGCCAGCCAGCGCATGTCCAGCCTCCTGGCGCAGGCCCTGCCCAGCAACATGCCCGTGGCCCTCGCTCTGTCCAACAGTGCCCTGGCAGCTTCCAACCCGTTCTTCCCTCTCATGCCCAGACTGCCCCTCCAGCTGCCTCACTCGGCCGCCAGTCTGATATCGGCGGTGTCGTGCGCCGCCTACTCCATGCCCACCGACTCGCTGACCATGGGCTGCTCGGCGAGGGGAGCGGGGCCCGAGGGAACCATGGCCTCCACACCGACCACCTTCTCCGCCTCCTCGATCATGGAGAAGATCTCAGCCAGCAAGGGCCTCATATCGCCCATGATGGCCCGCCTGGCGGCTGCTGCTCTCAAGCCCTCCCACAACCTAGACACAGGTTAGTCATTTAATTTGGGTTTAGGCTCCATCAGTGTGTTGTCACATGACACATGGTGATTGGTTTGGCGTTTCCTACACACATGAAAATCATAATCCGTATCTCCTTGATTTATTAAATTATACCCATATTGATCATTTACTCTATGGAGAGTATGCGCGTGACATCATCATACCCGGAAGTTATGCGGGAACGCCTACTGAGTGGCAAAAAACTACTTTCTGGCCTTGACAGCCCATGCATCCAAACAGAAAAGTCCTATCTGAAAACTCACTTTGCCACTTGATTTGCCACTCACTTTATGCATGCGTATACCCTCTATTCAAAAGTCTATTCTTTATTAATGCTACAATTTGTTGTTGCGTTACACCAATGTAATGCTGTTGACTAGCTATTTTCAGTCTTATCCATAATATACAAATGTAATATGACAAATTCATACATTTCTCCATTACTGAATTATGTCGGCACTCAAAGAGAAAGGAAGTCAATTCCCTGTAAAATTCACATCTTCCTTCATGTTCCTACTGCACTCCAGCCAGATCCAAGAGTGCATTCAGAGGTCACTGCTATCACTGTCCCACAGTGGAGAGAGAGAGAGAGACAGACAGAGAGAGAGAGAGAGAGAGAGACTGGGGCTTGAAAACTACCGCTTTCTGGCTTTGAGGGACATACTGGAGGCATGGTCCTCTGCTCTGGGCTTGTTATTGTGGTGATCGTTTGTTAGATACCCGCAATCCATTTGCAGATAAATGCGCTGACAGGGGAGAGTAGAGCCTGTAAAAGTCTCTTACGGTGCGGAGGGGGGGGCTCCCGGGGCTTGTGTGTCGAACATGTTTCCTCATCACTGGTCTCTTATCTGTGCCTGTGCTCGTTCCGAGCAAATGGAGGTGGAATGAAATTAAGTTCAGAAATTGCTTGAACAAAAAATGTTGCTTTTTTTCTCCTCCTCCTTCCCCTCTATGCAAACTGATATAAAACCAGAAATCACTCAGGCAGAAATGACTCAATGCAACCAGATCTGAGAGCTGTCTTTTTCTTTTTTTTCTCGCTCCTTCTGTGAAGCAGGAACACACACTTGCGCACTCAAAGAATCATTTTGAATTTTTAGAAACCCCTTTGTTTCTAACAAAACACACTTCACATACCCCCCCCCCCCCCCTCCCTCTTTACTGGAGTTAATTGCCGTGCCTATTATGTTTGTTGTATCGCTCTGAAACAAAAAAAAGCACCTGAAAATGAAAATGAAGTTATGGCATTAAATTGATAAAGTCCTTACAGAGCGCTCTCTTCTGCTCGGTAAGCTTCGGGGGCCTCCTGTGCGGAGCCTGAGCAGGTGGGGTGCGGATTGTAAATTGGGGATGATGAACAGGGGGAGTGTCTCCGGAAGCCGGGGCGGTGGGAAGGATTACAGTGCCTGGTGGCATTCCCGGAGAAGGACAGGCCCTGGGAGAGAGACGGGGCAGCTGCTCCGGGGAACAGGGCTGAGCACCAGGCTGTCAGGCAGAGCTCCACCTCTGGGCCTCCACCAGGTACCCTGAACGGGGGGGGGGGGGGGGGAGATAGAGCCCCACCGAGGGTGGGTGGGGGGCTCCACAGATGGTACGACCACCTCTCTCCTCCTTGTCTGCCTCACCGGTAAAGAGAGCGGGGGAGCATGGGGCTCCCAGCTCCACGGCTGGATACCCGAGCCACATGTCCTCCTTCCCACTGCTGTTGAAACGGCATGTGAAGAGCTCCCCGGTTTCATTCACACAGTGTCTAAAAGAGTGAAATACGGATACAGGGTTTTTGAGGGTTTTTTTTGTTTTTGAGTCTGAGGTTTTTGTTTCACTGAAGTTTCTCATGTTTGCTGCAAACAACATGTGTGAACAGGACATTTGGGGCGAAATCGAAGAGGAAGTGGTTTTAAGCTCTCAGTTAAAATGATGTGAGAAAATCTGTCAGTGTGTTTGTGGCCAATTTCAGATCAGGTTGTGTTTGTTTTATTGAGGAAGGTTGTGAAACTTTGCCTGAAATAGGTGAACTGTATTCTTGTTTGTAATTTTCCATCGCCGCTTTCACTGTCTTCTCAGTATAATGTGTACATACTGTACATACACACACAGTGAGTGTACAGTATATATATTTTTTTATTTTTGTATTACTGTTACACTAGCATTTCCCCCTAAGTGTTTTTACCCAGAGATCCATGCATCTGAAGGGTTTACTAATTAGACTCATGGTACAAATGATCTTTCACAAGCTCTGTATCTTTTCCGGGAGTAATTACACAGTGGTACATTATTCCTGGATAATTTCCAGAAAGATGCCGCTTTGAGTTAAACTCGTTTGTTCTCCCTCATTGGGAAACGGGTGAAAACGAAACATAGTATTAAGCACCGCACAACTGTAACATTTTATTTTACACTATAGTACTGTACACCTTAGCCTGCCAATTTACTGTCTTATAGCAGATTACACTAAAGCTACATTCAAACGTGGATAGTTCGAGCGGCACGATTACATACAAAGTCAATAATTATGTCTTAGGCAGGGAAGCGTTGGATTTGATAGGACGTAAATATACGTCTTAGGCAGGGAAGCGTTGGATTAGATCCGAGCCGCCTGGGTGTTTTCTAGCTCGGCTGTAGGTGTTTCCCAAAGTTAAATTCCGGTGTACTTTTTATATCTGTTATATCAATAATCAATAATATCACCACTCGAGGGAGGGGGAAGAGAGCTACAGATCTCGCATGGAAGAGAGTGAGCTGGAGCGAAGGGACTTTTTAAAATTGTTTTACTAATATAACGCTGACCAAAAGAAGCGATTGAAGCACCTCAAGCGACTGGAAACAAATCGTCAGGTCTGAATGCACCTTTAGAATTCCACGCCTTGACTTTGCCTGGTGGTTGTGTGTGAAATCATCATAATATAGTGAGTACCGTAGTTGCTCTTGAAATAATGGGCTCTCATTTGGTTTTGAAGTTGATGTAATTGACAGTGACAAGGCAGGGTTTCGTCTGGCTAGTTAATTTCGGGTGGCCCTTTTTATCGTACCGGGTGGGGGGGGGGGGGGGGGTGGGTGGTAGTGGGCTTTCGGCGTATGACTTAGATGGAGACTTGGTAGCGTCCAATAACCTCAAAGCAGACACACGACTGTGTGACTACTCCTTTCCCTTGACCCCCACTCTCTCCATTGCCCCCCACCCCCCCCATCTTCACCATTATGAGACCAAACCGACAATGACACTGACACATCCCCATCTCCTAGCGTTCAGCTGACATGGCCCAAGACACTGGCTTTTCCACTCCTATTCTGCCTGATATGTCTCTGGGTCATCTTATAGCATGTGGGGGGGGGTGTACATTTCCCCCTACGTAGGCTAGTCTTGTTCTCCTTTATAGCAAGAAAAGAACAGGGGCCTCCTCACCAGGCTGAGGGCCAAGGGCACACACTTGGTTGCCCATGACCTTGCTTGTCACAATCCCTCATCACCAGCCCCCCCGTTTCCTAAACAATACCCCCAACACCAACAAGCCAATCACGGCTGATGCACTCCAGTCTCCCAATGGCTGAGAGGCTACAGCAGGTCCCTCTGTCTGTCTGTCCCTCCTCCAGTCTCCCAATGGCTGAGAGGCTACAGCAGGTCCCTCTGTCTGTCCCTCCTCCAGTCTGCCAATGGCTCAGAGGCTACAGCAGGTCCCTCTGTCTGTCTGTCCCTCCTCCAGTCTGCCAATGGCTGAGAGGCTACAGCAGGTCCCTCTGTCTGTCTGTCCCTCCTCCAGTCTGCCAATGGCTGAGAGGCTACAGCAGGTCCCTCTGTCTGCACTATTTTTTATTTTTTTCTATTTTAATAAAACTCCACTTACTGTCTATACCAAAAGCCGAGCTTTCTCTGTAGCCCCAGGACAAATTAATATTTCAATCACTTGGGGATTGGGGATGGTGAGGGGTGGGGGCAGGACTCACCTTCCTGTCAGCATTTTCTACCCCACCTCGTTTTCCCTCTGTCTCTTTATATATTTAATTCCAGCACTCCACTCCTCACTCGCGGCGTCCGCTGAATACCTATTCAGAGGAGAATGTGATCGAGAGGTCATGCTATTTGAACCAATCTGATTGGCTGTCAGCTCCAATCTGACCAACATAACCCCCCCCGCGTTCCTCGTGGGCATGCTCAGTGGCACTGCCTGCCTGCCGTCCGTTGTCAGGCCAACGAGGAGCCTGGGAAGGTGGGAAGGGAGGGGGGCAGAGTGGAGGGGGGTGGTTTGACCAATCTTAGACTGCCACTTTCCTTCAGCATTAGCATCTCACTTAATGACCAGTTAAGAGGCAGCCCAGCAAATGAGTTGTGACAAGTGCCGCAGAAAAAGGGGTCTTTTTCCCTCATATATCCCGCCTCTCAATCACCATTTAAAAGGCTTGACGGCCTGACATAATTTGGCAATAATTATCACTCTGAGCATTCTTTTCAGGGGACAGGACAGAAGTCAGATTGGATCTCATCACAGCCTAATAATGCTGACCAACAATAACTTTGTTGTCTCTCTCTCTCTCTCTCTCTCCCCGATGCGGTCCTCAGGGAACGGGCAGCATAGCTCGGTGAGCCGGTTCAATCTAGTTCAAGTGAAGCAGGAGCCAGTGGAGGCCCCCTCCCACGACTCCATGCAAGAGCACAGCCTGGACCTGAGCAAGAAAGACAACAGGTAGGATGAGCACCTGGGGCATCCAAATGCTCTGTTGAAAATTTAAGACGCCGAAAACCTCTTCATTTGCCCAATGGAAGTAATATTTAATCACCAAAAAAGAATGACCTACTCACAACGGAATGTTCAGTACAGTGGGGGACAATAGAGGACAATACTGCACACATTTTCTATATTACTCACTTCGTATCTTATTGTTTGAGAGTAATTACGGAAATTACGTCATATGGCAGCCAAGTCTATTGACTTTTTAAATGTTTGTTTAGAGTACAATGTTTGTTTAAAGGAGTGAGGCACCCCCCACTTCACACGAGTGTGATTTAAAATTTTTTTTTACATAGGATTCTTAAGTAAAAAGATGGAATAAAGGAATTAAGAAACCTTGATAGATTGTTTGTATGTACAACACAACCTTTTTTGGCAGCTTATCTGCATTGCTTTGTCAAACCCATTACAGTTAGATAGATTTACATATCAATTTATGATCCCCATCAACATATTTCTCAATTTCTGTATGAGAGGGATGTTTACCTAAATCTTCAACTCCAATCTTCCCTCTAACTTACGGCGGATCTCATTTCTTGAGAAGCCAGCATTTTTCTTCTTCATTATACATGCACACCTTGTGTGATAAATAGTAATATTTACTGTTCTCATGCAAATCTTGACTAAACATTGTTCATTTTCCTTGTTCCAGTAATGAATCAAACGGACACCCCGTACCGGGGAATACATCTCTTTTATCCTCGCTTATGAATAAGGTAAGATCCATCCATCAAACGCTTTTCATCCCAAGACAAATTAGCGGGACGCGGAGGGGCCTGTTTGTTTTTTAATGTTTCACCGCTAATAAGATGAGTTTGTATCATTTAAATTTTCCAGCCATTTTTCATACAGTGTAATTTTCACAGCACCTCTCACAAATTAATATAATGAAGCAGGAGCTGGGTGCCATGCCAGATATATAGAGATGTTTGTTTTTTGATGAGCTGTTTTGAACTTGCCGTCCATTTTTTCTTTTTTTTTATATCCTCCTTTCTCCTTTTTCTTCCCTGGGATCGCTCTGTATTTATTTATGGAGTTTGTAAATTATTTGATTAAAAAGTCAGCGGAGAAAAAAAAAGAAAAGAGGAAGCCATCACCCTCATTTTTTATCACGGGTAAATGTTAGCGTAGGGATCTTTGAGCGTGTGTGTTTTTGAGAAGATTAAAGTGGACATTGTTTTAATCATACATCTTCTTTGACTGATACAAATGTGCCGGGTGGTTTCCATTACCTTGATGATTTAAAGACAGATCAGCCTCTATTTTTTTCCCCCTCTGGATGGCTAACTGGCTGAGTCTCCTCCTACACCCATCTCTCATTGGCTTTGACAAGCGTAGTTGCTCTCCACAAGGCAGTTGCGTTGAACCCTCTGTCCTACAGCTTTCGCTGTAATGTCAGCCCGCCTTTTGGGGGTCTCGTTCTGAGATGGCGCAGCAGCACTCAATTGCCCTCTGAGGATGTTTGGCACGTGCTCTTGGCCTGTGCTCAAGGCAAAAAGCCCGGATTGTCAAATGCGGCTGAGCTTTTTTGCTTTGCCAAGTTATTTGTGTGTGTGTGTGTGTGTGTGTGTGTGTGTGTGTGTGTGTGTGTGTGTGTGTGTGTGTGTGTGTGTGTGTGTGTGTGTGTGTGTGTGTGTGTGTGTGTGTGTGTGTGTGTGTGTGTGTGTGTGTGTGTGTGTGTGTGTGTGTGTGTGTGTGTGTGTGTGTGTGTGTGTGTGTGTGTGTGTGTGTGTGTGGTAACGGTAACGCAGGCACTGACATGTGCCTTTGGGTGTGTGTGTGCACTGTCTAACCTAACCTGTGCTCAGCTGTTGGTGTCTATGCTGTGTGCTTCTCCAGATGACACATGTGAACCCTGCCCTGTTCAACGCCATGAACCTGAACCTGAAGACAGAGCTGGAGGGCGGCCAGGGATCCGCTGCCTCGGAGGCACCGCAGTACATGTGCAGAGTCATGAAGAGGCCAGACAAGCCCTCTGAGATATGGCGGACATACTTGCGCAGGTACCGAACAACAACCGGAAGGAGCTTTTTGACTCACTGCTAGGCTTTGAGTCACTTATTGTTTGAACTGACTGACTGTAGTGTCGTTTTGTCAGTGAAAGAAATAACTTGCACTGCCAAATTGAAAGCAGCATGCCTAAAAGATCTGGTTGAGTAAATGCTATTCTTCACACATCATTGAAAAGCCCCACAAAATGAAGAGAAACTTGTATTGCGTTTAGGGGAATTTAAGTAGAATGACATGCTCCTGCAAGCGTTTGCTGGCACATAATGGATTTTCACCACAGTGCCCTCTTGGTATTCATTATTTATCTGAGCATAAAGCTGTATTTTATTTACAGCATTTCCATGTTTCTGTTAAGGTTTGACACCGAGGACTACTGCGAGTCTCAGTGTGATTTTCTGCACAAAGTGCATTTCCATTGTCTGGTGGAGGACTGTGGGGCGCTCTTCAGCACTGTGGACGGAGCCATCAAACATGCTAGGTGAGAAGCAACAGTTTGTCTCATCATTGTCTCGATTACCGGCACAGGCTAATTATAGCACTGTAGAGCACCTTCCAGCTTTTGGCTTTATTGATGAAACTGAAATTGAAATCCTGCACTGTCCTGATTGTACAAAATGTGAAATACATTAACATTGTTATTACCAAAATGAGTATTGAGTATTCACACCAACGTTACTAAGACAAACTCCTATACTGCGATAGATAGTATTTCTGCATGCCAATCACTACTTTACTGACAAATTAAGTCATTTATGATTCCGAGCAGGAAACAAAGTCTTTGCACACCTGATCGGCTCAGAGACGGGTGCTTATGCACTGCTAGGCAGGGATCAACGTATTCAAAAAAAATCACACCCGTGTGAACTGAGTGGTGTAAGGTTTTTAAGGTTTTTAAAGATCTTTGGCTAGGTAGGGTCGTCTTCTGATGTGATGATTTGTGACCATGAAGTTGATTCAGCTGGAGTTTTTGTCCGATGTGAGGTATTATATAAGGTAAGGTATTATATAGCCTGATCAGCTCTGATCTTTTTTTGTGCAGAAAAAATGAGCATGGTTGCTACGGTCATCCAGTTCACCCGGGTGTGATTTAATTACGTCAGAAATTATTTTGAACATAGCAACCATGCTCATTTTTTCTGCACACAAAAGCCAGTTGTAGGAGTGGTTTACACCACTCAAAAATGCACAAAAAGTTACCTGCACACCGTCTGCACTGAACACTTTTATTATTTCAGCAACGTTTCGGTCAAAAGACCTTCTCCAGGCAGAAAGAAAAAAGATTCTAGCCTAAAGCATCATTGTGTTTTCCTATAGCTTTCACATCCGAGCCAAAGTGAAGACGGAGGAGCATCCCTTTGGCGAAGCCAAGGAGTTTCGATGCGACGGAGCTCACCAACAGCCCGCTGCCCCGGTCTCCATGGCCAGCAACCCCTCCATGGACATGGCCAACCTCACCTCCACCGGTGGTTACGGCTCCCCTCCTCCCTCCCTGCTGGCCTGGAAGCAGCTGACGGGCAGCATCCCTCAGATGCCCGCCTCCATGCCCAACCTGCCGGCCAACTCACCCCTGGCCACCACCTCCCTGGAGAACTCCAAGCCGCAGGTCAAACCTGGCTTCCTACAGTTCCAGGAAAAGTAAGAGAGACATCCATGTCATGTTGTGTTGCGTGGTCCTGTGCCATTATCGAGATTGATCTTTCAAATTTGACCAAATCGACATTTTTCATTCTGTCCGTCCAGCGATCCCTGTTTGGCCACTGACTGCAAGTACTCCAACAAGTTCCACTTCCACTGCTTGTTTGGGAACTGCAAGTACGTGTGCAAGACCGCCGGCAAGGCCGAGTCCCACTGCCTGGACCACATCAACCCCAGCAACAACCTGCTCAATGTCCGCGACCAGTTCTCCTACTTCTCTCTCCAGTGTCTCTGTCCCAACCAGGTGGGCTATATGGCTGATAAGTTGAGCCTCAGGCTCTGTGGGCTTTGGAGCAGCTGAATCACCAAACTGTCATATCGCAGAGTTTTTCTAAGCATGAAGTATGCTATCTATTAGACCTGTATTTGAGGTTATTTGACTCAAGGCTTTCACAATCGCTTCCTGCCGTCTTCCATCTCCGCTGGGGAAGACAGTCGACTCACCCCCGTAATGCCTGTTTATATGTCAATGATGTCATTTTGACTGCCGCATTCTCCTCTCAGAAAAGGCCAATTTAGCTGATATTACCCAATAAATCATTGTCACCCGACACAGTAAACAAGGCTGTCTGGAATAGGGCAAAAATCAGGGGAATGCTTCGCAAATGAAACCTAAATGGCAGCCCCCCCGCCTGCTCTCGTGAGCCCGTATTTGGAAAACCATTTAAATGAATTCATTAATGTGTCGAAAATCAACCCCTCTCACAAAAAGACCCCCCCTATCCTCCTCCTCCTCCTCTAGCCTGCCCACCTTCTGAACTGAGCGGATCTTATTTGGCCCACTCCTCTGGGAGTCAGGGCCCGCAAACAGATGGCAGTGTACAGACATGTTAAAAAAAGGAGGGGTTCATGGGAAAAGAACCGAGTCTAGACTAAATAATAAAAAAAAATGAGTCTGCTTAGATATACGGGACCCTCCCCAAATGTGCATAAAGGAAGGATTTGGAAGGCATTCAAATGTTTATTTTGTATTATTTAAAAAAGAAAGAATTGGTTCACATTGCAGTAGTAATGTAAACCTTTAACATAATGATCAGATATCAATCACGTCCCAACTTGCCACGTCTAGCAATCTTCAATCATTTAATTATGGTTTTCTACTGTATATTTTTTGTATTTATGCATTGGCAAAAAATGCTAAAAGGGGAAGAAAATTCAAAATCAAAAAATCTTGTATTTTGGTGTGCAGACGACTTTATTTCTTTGTGAGTGCAACCAGATTACACAGTATATTCATGTCTGTGAACAGAGAGTGCAGTGAACTACTATACCACTTAAGCCCTATTTTATACTTATGTCATACAACGGCGTTGCACGAATAATTAATATACCGGTAGCTGATCTCATCTCAACATGTGAGCTTGTAGATAAGCTATCTTCGCTGTTTTTGAAAAACTAGAGCGGTGCCGGTTGGCCACTGGCCTACATGGAACGATGCAAGTTGGAAATGCACGCCCCACCCAGTTATTATGTCCGTGTCCCTTTTATGCCCATATATGGAGTTATTTGTCAGGCATGCCCAAATATGGAGTATATGCTGATGTCAGAACATCATTGTGATGTCAGAACAGGCCAGCTCCATATATGGAGGTGGGGCGAACGGTTCTCCAGTTATGTGGATTACAGACGTACGTACACACGTACATACACACAGAGACGTGGTGCATTTATATTAGGGTGTTGAAATGTTAAGAAAATGTCTGAAAATGTTTGCCTATAATGCAAAAGTATGGACGCCAGCTTTGAAAGTGGTTAAATTCATTTGAACGATGTTTGTTTGAAAACTCTGTCTCTTTGCCTTGTCCCGCTCCAGCACTGCGAGTTCAGAATGAGGGGTCACTACCACTGTCTGAGGCCGGGCTGCTACTTTGTCACCAACATCACCACCAAACTGCCCTGGCACGTCAAGAAGCACGAGAAGGCAGAGCGCCGTGCTGCCAACGGCTTTAGATACTTCACCAAGAGGGAGGAGTGTGGCAGACTGGGTACGCAAAGTAGGCAAAGTGCTTTTCATGCCATTGAGTTGTCTTGGTCACCCCTGTTTTTCTCCACTTACTGTATCTCTTGTCACTTGTTTCCTTTATTGGTACCCTTCCTCACCCGCCTCCCTACACGCACGCACGCACGCACGCACGCACGCACGCACGCACGCACGCACGCACGCACGCACGCACGCACGCACACACACTAACACACACTAACACACACACCAGCACCAATCTCTCCAGCTTTTTGATAATGTTTTGCCAATTGGGAGATATGGGCTAAGGGTGTGAAATCAAGAGAGATGTCGATTGATTTTTACGGGTGGATCTTCTCTCTCCTGGTTTACAGAGGGAGAGAGAGAGATGCTCCCAGTGTTGGCAAATGCAATGTCACGCTATCAGAGCAATTCACATAGCATGAAACAAGCCTGGCTCATACACACACCTTTTGTTGTGAGCGACGGCACAGTGTGTACTCTATGCACCTTGCATTCTGTGTACACAGTACACAGTACTGTACACAGTACACAGTACACAGTATGTACTCTATGCACCTTGCATTCTGTGTACACAGTACACAGTACTGTACACAGTACACAGTATGTACTCTATGCACCTTGTATAGAGTACACAGTATGTACTCTATACACAGTATGTACTCTATGTACTCTATACACAGTATGTACTCTATGTACTCTATACACAGTATGTACTCTATGTACTCTATACACAGTATGTACTCTATGTACTCTATACACAGTATGTACTCTATGTACTCTATACACAGTATGTACTCTATGTACTCTATACACAGTATGTACTCTATGTACTCTATACACAGTATGTACTCTATGTACTCTATACACAGTATGTACTCTATGTACTCTATACACAGTATGTACTCTATGTACTCTATACACAGTATGTACTCTATGTACTCTATACACAGTATGTACTCTATGCACCTTGCATTCTGTGTACACAGTACACAGTACTGTACACAGTACACAGTACACAGTACACAGTATGTACTCTATGCACCTTGCATTACACAGTATGTACTCTATGCACCTTGTTGCATTACACAGTATGTACTCTATGCACCTTGAGTATGTACTCTATGCACCTTGCATTACAC
This sequence comes from Electrona antarctica, assembly GCF_951216825.1. Lineage (NCBI taxonomy): Eukaryota > Metazoa > Chordata > Actinopteri > Myctophiformes > Myctophidae > Electrona > Electrona antarctica. The sequence goes on from NC_136807.1 coordinate 43,745,037, forward strand.
AGTATGTACTCTATGCACCTTGCATTACACAGTATGTACTCTATACACAGTATGTACTCTATGCACCTTGCATTACACAGTATGTACTCTATGCACCTTGCATTACACAGTATGTACTCTATGCACCTTGAGTATGTACTCTATGCACCTTGAGTATGTACTCTATGCACCTTGAGTATGTACTCTATGCACCTTGAGTATGTACTCTATGCACCTTGAGTATGTACTCTATGCACCTTGCATTACACAGTATGTACTCTATGCACCTTGCATTACACAGTATGTACTCTATGCACCTTGCATTACACAGTATGTACTCTATGCACCTTGAGTATGTACTCTATGCACCTTGCATTACACAGTATGTACTCTATGCACCTTGCATTACACAGTATGTACTCTATGCACCTTGCATTACACAGTATGTACTCTATGCACCTTGCATTACACAGTATGTACTCTATACACAGTATGTACTCTATGCACCTTGCATTACACAGTATGTACTCTATGCACCTTGCATTACACAGTATGTACTCTATACACAGTATGTACTCTATGCACCTTGCATTACACAGTATGTACTCTATGCACCTTGCATTACACAGTATGTACTCTATGCACCTTGCATTACACAGTATGTACTCTATGCACCTTGCATTACACAGTATGTACTCTATACACAGTATGTACTCTATGCACCTTGCATTACACAGTATGTACTCTATGCACCTTGCATTACACAGTATGTACTCTATGCACCTTGAGTATGTACTCTATGCACCTTGAGTATGTACTCTATGCACCTTGAGTATGTACTCTATGCACCTTGAGTATGTACTCTATGCACCTTGAGTATGTACTCTATGCACCTTGCATTACACAGTATGTACTCTATGCACCTTGCATTACACAGTATGTACTCTATGCACCTTGCATTACACAGTATGTACTCTATGCACCTTGAGTATGTACTCTATGCACCTTGCATTACACAGTATGTACTCTATGCACCTTGCATTACACAGTATGTACTCTATGCACCTTGCATTACACAGTATGTACTCTATGCACCTTGCATTACACAGTATGTACTCTATACACAGTATGTACTCTATACACAGTATGTACTCTATACACAGTATGTACTCTATACACAGTATGTACTCTATGCACCTTGCATTACACAGTATGTACTCTATACACAGTATGTACTCTATACACAGTATGTACTCTATGCACCTTGCATTACACAGTATGTACTCTATACACCTTGCATTACACAGTATGTACTCTATACACCTTGCATTACACAGTATGTACTCTATACACCTTGCATTACACAGTATGTACTCTATACACAGTATGTACTCTATACACAGTATGTACTCTATACACAGTATGTACTCTATACACAGTATGTACTCTATACACAGTATGTACTCTATGCACCTTGAGTATGTACTCTATGCACCTTGAGTATGTACTCTATGCACCTTGCATTACACAGTATGTACTCTATGCACCTTGCATTACACAGTATGTACTCTATACACAGTATGTACTCTATACACAGTATGTACTCTATGCACCTTGCATTACACAGTATGTACTCTATACACAGTATGTACTCTATACACAGTATGTACTCTATACACAGTATGTACTCTATACACAGTATGCACAGTATGTACTCTATACACAGTATGTACTCTATGCACCTTGCATTACACAGTATGTACTCTATACACAGTATGTACTCTATACACAGTATGTACTCTATACACAGTATGTACTCTATACACAGTATGTACTCTATACACAGTATGTACTCTATACACAGTATGTACTCTATACACAGTATGTACTCTATGCACCTTGCATTCTGTGCCATCAAGTCTCTACCGCTGTTCTTTCCTATATTATGTTCTATAATGAATAAAATAAAAAAAAGGACGGCCATCATATCTAGGCTGTTTTCATCTTCCTTTTTCCCATTTCTGAAATGAGCAATTAGATTTGTGTTTGTTAATTACCTGGCTTGTCTGGCTTAGCCTGTTGTGGAGCTGCACCTCACAGCCTCCATTGCCATCACACACAAATTAAAACTGATCTCCTTTTTTCTCTCCTTTCATACAGTTACACATAAGCTTTTCACACATACACACACACACACGCACATGCGCACGTGCGCGCGCGTGCACACACACACACACACACACACACACACACACACACACACACACACACACACACACACACACACACACACACACACGCACACACAGCAAACAAAAAAGCGGGGCCTAAACAGCTGTTTTTTGTCTCCAGGCTGATCTGCCTGGCTGTATTGTTTGGGTTGGGTTGGGGGGTGGCGGGGGGGGGGGGGGGGAGGTTGGCTGAAGGGATTACCACTGCTAGCACTCGAGTCATAAAGAATTGATGGGTTATACCAGTATCCATGGCAGCAACATTAAACTGAACACAGGCGATGATGTTACCTGGTTCCTGTCTCACAAAAGGCCCTCCGTGTTGCGGGGGTTACTGTTATTTGCTCAACTTTGGCGTGTTTAAAACATTGTGTGTACAAAAGCTATTTGATGACACAGACGTGTTGTGCCCTTCACCGGGTGTCATGGTTACTGACATGCTAGCACCTGCCCAGCATCGTACTCTTTCAATTATTTCTGCCTGCTTTTATATAATGGTATTTGATTAACCCATTTTGACCTGACCTCAAAATTAAAAAAATAAAGTCTTCTAAATAATGAAAATTTTCGGAAAGATTTGAGGCCCATTTTAACGATTTTTCAAAAATAGCAGACCTACAAGTTCATAGCGCGCCACTCGGTGGCGCGCTATGAGCTTGTAGATCTGCTATTTTTCAATAGCTAAATTATAACATAATGTTTAAAACACCAAAAGGGGTTCCCGCCCAAAATGGGTTAACAGGCACAAAAAGGAACATTCATTTAATTTAAAATCATAAAGCAATTAGAGCCGGAGCGGTTTAAAAACGGGAGGAAAAGAACAGAAGAATATGGAACAGACAACGCCGCCGTAGAGGAACAAAGGGAAGGGCGACAATGGAGAGATTCTGAAAAATGAATTTAATATGGGAATAATTGTATATTTACTTTGGTTTGCAGGGGTGTGTGCATTATTGGCCCACGGAAAATATGAGAATTTATTTATGTAAATTCCTAATTGAATAAAGCATGTCAGAGTAATAAAAGAGCTCCACAGGTTTAGTCCACAGAAGCCCCAGACTTGCTCAGTGTGACACTGGGAGTGATCTAATATTCCCTCCTACGTGTAACCCTCCGAAACACTTTGAAATGTGATCCCTCTTTTGTCCCTGGCCTCGTCGTCAACATGTCAGAGTGGCATCACGACATAAAAAAACATCTAAAAACATTTCCTTTTGATTTTGATCTCATCACACTTTGTCACACTGTCACTAACTGAGTTCGTCTGGCTTTCGCATACAGTACGTCACAGTTCAGACCAGAGAGAAGGCTGTGCAGCCAAGTTTGCAGGTTAATTGTTGAGTTGTTTACCAGTGTATACCCTTTGTTTCTTCTCTGTAGGCTGCAAGTATAACCAAGTGAACAGCCATTTCCACTGCATCCGTGACGGCTGTCAGTTCTCCTTCCTGCTCAAGCATCAGATGACGTCACACGCTCGCAAACACATGAGGCGGATGCTGGGGAAACACTTTGACAGGGTTCCATCCCAGGTAGAGTACTGCGTGATGCGTTCAAATTCAATCAGTGTCATGGCGCCATTTCAAAAGGGAGCACTTAGATTGGGTCATAGTATCCCTATTCGGGGAATGTCATAATAATAGGCGAGATTTAGCAAAGATTGAAGAACATTCAACAGCGAGCGATGTGAGCAATGTATAGGATTGGCTGTTGTCGCTATTTGACGTACAGTTGGAGGCCATCGATATTGTCCTTTTCTTTTTGCTGAGGTTTGTGTGATCTGCGCAAAACCCCTTTTGGTGTTTTAAACATTGTTATAATTTAGCTATTGAAAAATAGCAGATCTATAAGCTCATAGCGCGCCACCGAGTGGCGCGCTACGAGCTTGTAGGTCTGCTATTTTTGAAAAATCGTGAAAATATTTATTTCAGAAAACTGGATTTAGAAGGATTTTTGAAAATGTTGAGGTCAGGCCTAAATGGGTCAAATGATAAGGGACAATATCGGTGGCACCCAACTGTACACCGAAGCATAATCACGGTGTTGTACATTGTTACGTCAGCAAGACAAAGCAGAGTTCCTTCCTTTGCACACGCGTAACAAATGTGACAGACATGCCTCGTACAGTAAAGTTTGTAGATTCCTCATTTTTCACCCATGCTTCCTGTTCTGCGAGTCACGTGTATAAATAAGAATAACGAGCGCCGTGGTTGGCAGTTTGTAAAGCAAAGGAAAATACCTGTCATAGCCTGTCACGGCAGTCAACGACAAATGGAACCTGAAATGGCTTTGATGAAGGTTTCTTTTTTATTGTTAAGCCATTTTGGGCGGGAACCCCTTTTGGTGTTAGCATTATGTTATGCTTTAGCTATTGAAAAATAGCCGATCTACAAGCTCATAGCGCGCCACCGAGTGGCGCGCTACGAGCTTGTAGGTCTGCTATTTTTGAAAAATCGAAGAACGAAACATAGCTTTTTCAGAAAACTGTCAGGATGTAGAAGACATTTTTAGAATCTGATCTCAGGTCAGAATGGGTTAAGCTCTGTGGTATGTACAGTATGCAGAAGAGAGGTGTGCACATGTGGTATTTCTTGTTCTATTTGTTCCATTTTGAACATTTCACATACTGTAAGTAAGACACGCTCTTAGGAAAGATTGGTGTTCTGGTGAAGAAATGTTGTCTGCGTTGCCTGCTAGGAAACACTTCATTTTGATGGTGACTTAAATCATATGAAGGGTATTCGTTCCAAAAATACTGCATATATCCATTTGCTATTTACTCTCGGAAAAAATAACATGATATTCATTGATCAATATCCAAAAAAGACACGTTACATCCTTACTATTATATTATATTACTATTCAAGTCCAGCACTCAGTTTAACTTTCCTTCCAACAATCCTGATGTCATATTCACTGTTCTTATATGTGTTTTAAAGTGATTTGGTTGTTGTTATTAAAGTAAGTGTTATTATTCTGATAATAAGCATTGCTAGTATGTGTTTGTTCAGTAACAGGGGGATCTCCAGCTCTTTGGTCAACAGAAAATGATTTTTTTTGGGGGGTTGGGATACAAATGTTATCAGGAAAGAGAACTCATAAAGGATAAACAAGCACAATTGTGTTTTGACAGTGAAGTGAAGTGATGACAAATTTAAAATAGCAGACCTACAAGCTCATATCGCGCCACTCGGTGGCGCGCTATGAGCTTGTAGATCTGCTATTTTAAATTTGCCAGAACACTATAAAATTGAAGCTGATAATGGGTACTCTCTCCTGATTCATTGAAATTGGCAACCCACCTGAACATGTATTTTGTGTTTATTAAAGAGCTGAAGAGACAGGGAGACCCCTGTTACTGGAAAAAACACTATATTATACTTGCTATCAATGCAATGATTGCTATCAAAATATAGAGCTTTACAACTAATCTTATTGTTGTATTAACCAAACAAACCACTTTTATCCTACTGTTGCACTTTTTGTAATCTTGACAGCATTGCAAATGAGGGTACAACCTCAATGTTATTTTTGATAAATACATATAGGTATCAATCAATCAATCAATCAATCAATCAATCAATCAATTAATCAATCTGTATGTGTTACAGTTTTCAGACAGACAATGCATCACAATTCACATCAAACTATTAATTTGGTAATGCATACAGGTTTATGCTTTTTTTGAAAAGCTACAGTAGGTGAGAAATTGACCTAATTTCTGACAATAATTCTGTCGCTTTATCGCTAGGTAATATCTGCATTCTGTGTGGATGTAATCATGACCCAAATTAGCAGTTAGATTGATGAAAACGAAGCGCACAAAAATTCTACCAGTAAGGTGTCAAGTTTGTAATCAAATTATATACTGTATATATTTATATACATGACATTGACTGACAATATATATCTAGTTCTTATGATGATGATGATGATGATGATGATGGTTATCCATCCATCTTCAACCGCTTATCCGTAGTCAGGTCGTGGGGGCAACAGCTCCACCAGAGAGCTCCAGACTTCCCTCTCAAGAGCAACATTAGTAACTTCATTCTGGGGAATCCCGAGACATTCCAATTCCATCTGATACTTGGTCTGCCGGGGGGGTCTCCTTCCAGTGGGACATGCATCGAGGACCTCCCTAGAGAGACGCTCGAGAGGCATCCTAACCAGATGCCTGAACCACCTACGCTGGCTCCTTTCCAAGTGAAGAAGCAGCGGTTCTACTCTGAGTCTCTCTCGCGTATCTGAACTTCTCACCACATCTCTAAATGCCATTATTATTATTATTACCAGTAATAGAGAAGTGCACACATCCGCCTGGGTGGCGGCAGATCAGGACTGCTGGGCGAGAGCTGGCGCTTTGGCATGGGGGGAGGATCAACATATGGAATGATTTCTGTACTGGCCATATATGGAGTGTAGGAAGGATGGGTGGGGAGGATCAACATATGGAATGTCAGAACAGGTCAGCTCCATATATGGAGATCTAAGGGTTTGAGGTTTGAGGTCAGATGTAGAGTTGCTGGCCGGCTCCATATATGCAGATCTAGGTGATGATCCAGTCTTCTCCACGTATGGTTATCCAGGGTTAGATGAGGTCAGTGTCGTGATCTTCATATATGGAGATGTCCATATATGGTGGCATGACGTGTCACGAGGCGTGACCATATATGGAGGTGTGATGTCACGAGCCGTGACCATATATGGAGGCGTGACTAACACACGGAGATGGAGGTTTTCATAGTATATGAAAACCTCCTAATTTGTGACCTATATGGTCGCAATTATATTACAATTACTATAATGCACAGTAATAGTGTATCTGGCTTTGTCCATGCTAAACGCACTGTGCTCCCTTATGCCCCCTCAGGCGATGTCCCATGGCCAGAGGGCAGAGCACATGGCCATGGGGTCCCTCGGCCACAGCATGACCGGAGGCTTCTCCTCCAACGTGATGGATGAAACGGACGACTACATGGACTACATGGGTGGAGGCAGCCCCCTGGGCCTGTCCTCGGAGTCCTCCAACCAGGACCGCAGCTGCACCAGCACCCCTGGCAACGAGGGCTCGCCTGCAGGTTAGTTCACAGATACATAGAAATGGGTCTCTTTTTGTGCGTGTGTGGAAGTGGTGGTAGGCCTAACTACTAAGTACATTTGTACTTTTAAGTACCTCAAAACTGTACAGTTTTGAGGTATTTGTACTTTACTTGAGTATTTCCAATATCCAATACTTTTACTTATTCTCCATTACATCTCAGATCCAAATATTGTACTTTTATACTATTACATTTAATTGACAGCTTTAGTTACTAGTTACTGTGTCGATTGGATTATTATTACAAAACATACGTTACCCACTCCAGCCCTAATACATTTTGGCCATTTGAAAATAGCTGCTCTACAAGCTTACAATGTGTCACAATGCCATGCATTGTGAACTTGTCGATCGGCAATCTTTGCTACTTTTATGTGACACTATTGATTACTGAATGAATGAATGAATTATTATTATGAATGAATTATTATTAGGTAGCATGACACTTCAATAAAATAATTAATTATTTTATTGAAGTGTCATGCTACCTCGTGGCCCATCCCTCATGGGATTATATGACACCCTTTCATACAGTTACAATTACTCTTCTTATTACACTGTTACTATTCATTTACCACAAAAAAAAACGTTTTAAATATAGTTGAATAGAGTTGAAGGTTTGTGCCCAACAGTGATGATATTGAACCTTACATGTGTTTAAAAGTGTCAGCCGGTTAGATCTAACTGAGAAGTCATTGTCAAGAACGATTTTGGTTACGGTATATCATTAGTCAATTCATTTTTGTTTGGTTAATACAATAAGGTTTGTTTTGTTGAAATAATCCAGTGCTTGTTACGTCCAGACGAGATATTTCACAGGCTATATTCTGCAGTCATGGAATTGAGTTTAAAATGGTTTGATGTCTCAAGGCTATATTCTTATATTCTTATGTACACGATATGCATCTCGGACAATACATCTCTATTTGCTTAATGGTCAGCCTCACAAACGTCAGCGTTTTGAGTTATTACACTTCAAATTAAATTTGTTCTTTCACCCCATATACTGTACTGTGTCAAACTGTGGTGAAACTATAACATTGAGCTTCATGACTTCTTTAAATACTTTAGAGTGTTAAACACAGGTCTTATTTCTTAAACCTATTGAACAGACACACATTTTCTTTCCCCCCCCCCCTCCAAAATCTGAGCCTGCCATCATTTACATTTGTTGCTAATAAAATCCACTACGCTCATCATTGTTGCTTTGGCTGGTTGTTGGGGTTACTTGTCTTGATTGGGCTTCATTTTGTATCATTCTCTTATCTTTCCCCCTCTTCTTTACTTCTCATCCCTGTGTGTATGATTGGATCCTTTGTGTTTTTGTGTCTCCCCCTCTATGTCTGTCCTCCTCCACCTTTCCCTGGTCGTCCTGTCTCTCCAGGACACGGCTACCACGTCACCACTTCTTCTGCTCCTTCCACCCCTGCTGACACTAGCGCTCCCCAAAACGCACCTCCGCCTCATCCTCCTCCACCACCACCACCACCACTTCCTACTTCTATTTCTCTTGCCCTTCATCCTGGACTCCATCAATCCCATGTCTCATCTCTCTCTCTCCATCAGTCCCAGAACCCATCTCTCTCCCTACTTCATCAGTCCCAGAACCCATCTCTCTCTCCCGCTCTTCTCCGACCTCCTCTTTCTTCACTCCCGTACCTCCTTTCTCCATCCTGTCTGTCATACTCTCTGCTCAGCGCCTCTCTGGGAGCCACTCGGAGTGTTGTCATGCCAACCAACACACCAGCTTTCAGCCCCATCATTGCCACTCCGTCTCCGGTTAAAAATGACGTCCCTATAGTACAGGATGCTGCAGGTACTTATCCCCGGTGCAAATCCAACACTGCAGCCTGTCATTCTCAATCTGAGTCCACTACTTTATTTTACTGTCTTATCCAATATTATATGACAAATACTTTATGAGAAAGCCAAAGACTTCCAAGCATGCAAAAAAACTGAAAACACCTCTAGGGAAACAAATCCAGGAAAAGTGCATGCTTACCTGTCTGTGGTGGGTACAGTAACACAGGACAACAATGTCCCAGAGCAAGTTTTATGTAATTACATCATGTATGCGTTCGTCACACTATAAGGTAGCATTCCACTTTATTGGAATTCACTGGGCTTTGGAGTCGGTGCCGTAAATCCAGCACCTGTAGTCCCAAAGCCTTGGCCTTGTTTAGCCTCCATTAACAAAGACTGCATCACCGGCCTCTTATTTTAATCACGCCTCAAGTTTTATCGAGGCCTACTGCTTCCTGTCATGCAGAACAGGGATCACATCATTAGCAGTGACCCCAGGGGTGCTGGAGAAGGTGGGCACCCCTCGTAAAAACACAACATGGAGATAAGAGTGGGCAGTTAAGACCAACAGCTCCGCCTCCGTTTGGAGGCGGTAGAAGACACCCTGTAAAAGTGTCATGTTCCTTTTAGCAGCGAAGCAAATCTGTCATTTTCTCCCTCCTTTAATCATTGTTGGAATGCAGAATCTCACTGCTTACTCAGCCATTAGCCACTTCTGGCTGAGTAAGGAGTCAACTGCTTGGTGTAGTTGTAGAGTTTGCACTGTGCTCTGATCAGTCATGTTTGTCTGACATGCTTCCTTTTTTTTATTTGTTCCCCGTCTTTAGGCAATACCATCTCCATCCCTACGGCAGCTGGTGCCAAGAAACGCTTCTGGATCATCGAGGACATGTCGCCCTTTGGCAAACGCCGCAAGACGGCCTCGTCGCGCAAGATGCTGGACGAGGGCATGATGCTGGAGGGCTTCCGCCGATACGACCTGTACGAGGACTGCAAGGACCCTACCTGCCAGTTCTCGCTGAAGGTCACCCACTACCACTGCACGCGCGAGAACTGCGGCTACAAGTTCTGCGGCCGCACCCACATGTACAAGCACGCGCAGCACCACGACCGCGTGGACAACCTGGTGCTGGACGACTTCAAGCGCTTCAAGTCCTCGCTGAGCTGCAACTTCCCCGACTGCCAGTTCTCGGGCAACAGCACCCACTTCCACTGCCTCCGCTGTGGCTTCCGCTGCACCGACAGCACCAAGGTAACGGCCCACCGCAAGCACCACGGCAAACAGGACGTGATCACCGCCGCCGGCTTCTGCCAGTTCAGCTCCAGCCTGGACTGCGAGGTCGCCGACTGCAAGTACAAGCTCAAGTGCTCGCACTTCCACTGCACCTTCCCAGAGTGCAAGCACACTGTGGTGGGCATGTCCCAGATGGACTCCCACAAGCGCAAGCACGAGAAGCAGGAGCGGGGAGAGCTGCCATCCGTGTCCCCCCTGCACCAAGACGTGGCGCACCACCTCGGCGGCGGTCTGTCGGCGATTTCCTCGGCTTCTCTGGGTCTTCCCTCTCCCGGTGGCCTGCATGGAATGGGCCACAACCACTACACCAATGCTCCTTCCATGCTCTACCCGCCGCCGGTCAGCATGCACTCTGAGTATACCCACCCATACCCAACGTCTTCAGTCAGCCTGGACAGCTCTCTCAACCTGGGCACAGAAAACAGCAGCTCCCTGTTCTTCCTGAAGAACGCAGTCGGCCTGGGCCTCAGCGACTCACTGGACCTCAGCAAGAAGATGCACCACAACTCAACCATGGCTATGGCCCTTGGTCCAAACCCCACACCCCCACTGGGGCTGTCGGCACCGCAGGAGGACACCACAGGCACGTCTGGCGACACCGAAGATGACATGTCGCCAGAGGAGGAGGCAAACCCGGAAGAGGAAGAGGAGGAGGAGGAGGAGGAAAAAGCAGAGGAGGACCTCAACACTGACTCATATGAAGATTCGATGCCAGAGCCTGACGGTGAAAAGGACAATGGCGAGAGTTTCGATGCTTCCGTTAACCACACTGACGCTTTCCAACTGGAAAAGGCAGAGGCCGATGACCCGTGAAAAAAATAATAATAATACAGACTGTATAGGAACTGACTATGAACCCTGTGTACTAGGAACAAACAGAAAATAAAACGGCCTCATTTATCATGTTCATAGACACTTCATATGACAAAATAAAACCCGGAGAAATGACGGCCCAAGATGATTTATTATGATGTTTACAAGACGACCAACATTATTAATTCAATTATGCATTAAAAAAAATGAACGGAGACACAAAGAATTAGGCCCTCTTTTACACGCGGGGCAGCAATGTAAACATTTTACTACACATCAGTCTTTTTGTGTGTGTGCATGTTTGACTTAATTTATTTTATTTCTGTTTTCACTTTTTTGTGTGGAAAAAAGAAAACAAAAAGAAAAACAAAATATCTCTATATAATTATATATGTAAGTGTGTGTGTGCGCGTGTGTGCGTGTGTGTGCGCGTGTGTGCGCGTGTGTGTGCGCGTGCGTGCGTGTGTGTGTGTGTGTGTGTGTGCGTGTGTGTGTACACGCGTGCGTGAGTGCGTGTGAGGATGTTGATATACAAAAGCAAATAGCTGGTCCAGTCGATATGAACTGTGGGGCCCTGGTATAAAAAAGGGACATGGATCACTAAGGAGAAATTATGAAAGAGAATGTGTTCAAACATTTGATCATTTTTCTGTAATATTATTATTAATATTATTATTATTATTACTACAACACATTTGAGAGCAAAGGGTTAGCATTTTGCTTTAGCCTGTGCCCATCTCTCTCTCCAACGTTTTTTGCAAGGTATTTATTGTTATGTTCTCAATGACATTGTAGAATTGACCAGTGACTGCACGGTCAGTCTCAGCTGCAGACGGGGCATCTACTCGCACCTCATGAGCAAGCTATCAGTGTATAAGCAGTCCTCTCTGACATTCTGCTAGAACCTGTTCAACTAGCACCAAAATCCAAGCTCTCCCCCATGTCATTTCACCCTCCGCACCCCCCTTCCCCGCCCACCCACCCACCCCCCCATGTTGAGGAATCAAGTTTGTGTATGGATAGTGGACTTTTCTATTAGCTGACGGTGACAACGATGACTAGAGATACACGAATCATATATTTAAAAAAAAAAAAAAATCTATATTTTTGTTACCGTTTTGCATCATTGCATTGACAGTTTTCGTTCCATGTTTTGTTGTTAAGTAAGATGCATATCGATTTGTAAGAGGGCGAGGTCATGACTGATGACCAAGCAACGGTGGCGGGGGGAGGGTGAAATGGACCGGATGCGACGTGGGATGATGATGATAGCGTCAGGGAGCTTGTGATGTGTTTGAAAATGTACAGACCCAAAAACGTTGTTTTTTTGTTTTCCATTCACTCTGGCTGTGGTTGAGCTCCTCCTGTTGTAAAGATGAATTTATGCTCCCAACGCGTGACGGCGTCGCTTGACGACAGGAACCCATTTGAAGAACTTAACTGAAAATCAATTCTTGTCGGCAAGAGACACCATCATGCTACGGAATATAAATTAGGCTTAACGGTTTTTATTTAATATTTATGTGACCTTCCAATGAGACATTTTAGGGTGTTATTGCACTTTTTAGGTTAATTTTTACCTTCGGAAGAAATTTGACATATATCTTTTAACAGGGAATTTTGCTTTAAGATGTTTTATTTCACTTTTTTTGTTGCTTTTTTTGCTTTGATGCACAAATAGATGTTAGTGTGACAAAGAACTGTTGTTCTGTGGTTTATTTAAAGACTGGTTTTTATTTGCTTCAGTCATTGGACGGTTTAAAAAATGCAAAAAAAGGGGGGGAGGCGTGCTGAAAATATGGCGACCTGTCAAGAAACACTAATATGAACTGTGATTTATAAATCAATTCTCAACAAGATCGTGGCACTGCTCAGATTACCAACCTGTCAAAAGCCACCTTTCTGATTTCTATTCACCCAAATGTGTAAAACAGAGGTGTGGACAGACACTGTAGGCCTAATTATGAATTATGTCCTGAACTTGGCTTTGGAAATACATCTTCATAATATAGGGAAATAATGTGTGCAGATATTGATTCTCCAGATATTGTTTTGAGAATAAAAAGAAAAAAAAAGGTTGTACAGTATTTTCCTCTGTAAAAAAATAACTATATGAACAAAATGCTCTTTGATGAACAGCTTCCTTTAAAAAGAAAACCATAAAAAGGAGAAATGAATAATAAAAAGTTAAAAATTGAAATAGCCTCACCATAGTTTGCTTGTGTGCTTGGAATGTTATTTGTATCTTTTAATTTAATTGTTATTCTGGAAGAAGTTAGCAAAAACAAGTTAGGACCCTATTCATACCGTAGCAATGGCACCGGAGATTTTTTTTTTACTTTGATACTTTTGCATAAAAACAAAAAAACGTTCCTCTTTTTTGCAGACAATATTTAAAGCTCACACTAAAATACACTGATTTGGATTTCCTCACCGATGTTTGTGATTTATTTAACGACTTGTTTTATCCATTTTTGTTTGTATGTGATTTTTGTGTGTGCATTTTGTTTTTAATTAATTGGAATTCTTGGTTTATATATTTACTTTGCTGTGGGCATGCCTCGTTCACAGACTGAAGTGTCTCCTCAGACTCAATTGCAAGGCATCACTATTTGTTTTGTTTCTTTATAAATTGACATAGCTGTTGGACTGGGAGACATTGTGCACTTGAATACCGTGCGTGCGTGCGTGCGTGCGTGCGTGTGTGTGTGTGTAAAATAGCAGGATTTGTAAAAAGTTGAAAATAAAGAAACTATAATTATTCTAATGATGATACATACTGCTTGATATAGTGCTTTAGCCTGAGGACATGTTGAGTCAGAGTGAGAGGTGCTACTGGCTGACCCAGGTTAACTATCCCCAAATAGATGCAGCAGGGCCGGGGTGTGAGCTCCAAGTGGTCAGGTGGTGTGTGTCTCAGTGGTACTACTGAAGGGGTTTGACGGTGTGTCTCCACTCTCCAACCCCTGAGAAAGAGACAGATAGATGCATGGCCACTCTGAAGCAGCCCAGAATTGTGGAGCTGCTCTGGCTTCTGAGAGCCATGGGGCCTTTTCATTAGATCGCGCAGCTCTCCTCTGTTTGGTTCCGTTTAGGGATTTCTTACAGCGAAGAGTTCATCCAAATGGATTCATCCCAGAATTTGAAGCAAAACTATTTGTTGGAGGGGTGGGGCGGGAGGGCCGGGGGACCCCAACCATTACACTACGGACCGTTCAGCTGAGCCTAATTTGTACTTGATCGTAAAACGTTTTCACATGAAAGTCTGTTGTTTCCGGCGAGGGACACAGCCGTACAACAACTATAAATTCGACTTTACAGGTCTGCCACCAGTACCAAGACAACTCCCCCATGTCTCCTTTTTCCAATGTTTTGACAACAGGGCACTTTTCTTTTTGTTTCTTTTTTCATTTACCCTCATGTCCCTCTGGGCCCTTCACCTCACTCACCCAGTGGCCAGCATGCTGCTGTCTGTCTGTCTGTCTGTCTGTCTGTCTGTCTGTCTGTCTGTCTGTCTGTCTGTCTGTCTGTCTGTCTGTCTGTCTGTCTGTCTGTCTGTCTGTCTGTCTGTCTGTCTGTCTGGGCCCTTCACCTCACCGTTCTGTCTGTGTGTCTATCTGTCTTTGCCCCCAGTCTACAGCTGTTCCCGTCCTTCCTCCACCTCCTCCTCCTCCTCCTCCTCCTCCTTGTGATGTTTCTTTAAATAAATAAAAAAATAACACGGGTAAAGGCATCACCATCTGTCAGCCAGCTGGCATCCTGTATATAATCTACCAGGGAAAAAAAGAGAATAAACATGAAAATTATATTACACAAAAACCAGACGGAAACGACCTCCAAATCCTGCATAGGCTGCTGCCCGAAACGACAGATCGTTTTACTGTTTTAATTAAGAGAGGGGAAAAAGGGATGGTCTAAAAAAGAGGTAGGAGGGAAATAAACTAAGATGTATATCCCCAGCTAACAAGTGTAATGTGAAAGCAGTGGACTGATACAGTGTAGTGTATAAACAGAGCAATGTTTTAGCCTCTGTGAAACATATTGCACTTTCGGACTCTAAGCCATCACCAGTTCGCAGTCAATTTGGCAAGATTCACAACCATTACAAGGAGGCAAACGAGATTTTGTATGAAAAGTAGACGAAGCAGTTTGAAAAAGTAAAGTCTTCTACTTGAATTTTCTGCCCTCAGCACTACTGTTCATGCTATTAATATTGCATATTTCCACTTGGATACAGTGCTGTTCGTCTTCATTGTGCTAGATATTTATGTTAATCTTTTGTTTGTGCATGTCTTATGCAAAGATTGAGCTTTTCACTCAATGAAATAAACACAAACTGAACAAAACGTAGGCCTGTTTGAATGTTCCTGTTTATTAACACCTTGATTTCACATAAATTCTCAGTGTAAAAATGCATTGATACCATTGAAGAGTACAATATGCTGTGTGTGTGTGTGTGTGTGTGTGTGTGTGTGTGTGTGTGTGTGTGTGTGTGTGTGTGTGTGTGTGTGTGCGTGCGTGCGTGCGTGCGTGCGTGCGTGCGAAATGTGTCTGGTGTGGCGTGATGTGCCCTAGCTGGGTTGATACATGCCAAGAACAGGTTGAGTGACGGGTTGGGGTGGTTACAAGGCAGCATGGCGAGGAACACACACGACAGGTGTGCACTACTGCATATGTGGTCACATGATGCCTATGAGGCATATTAGAAACCAAACAGATGAAGCTCTGCTTAATGGCGGCTTTTATTAAGTTCACAAGGGGAGCAGGCACGGGGTGTGTGTGGGCAAGACGAGAAGCAGGTGCGGGCAGCTGGGTCTAGATATTGTACAGACGAACCTGAAGAGATTGTGGTCATTGGAATGATTTATGGAAATGTGTCCCGACCTCATTGCCTGCTTATCGCCCAAGTCTGCCGTAACAGCCATAAAGGAACTACTACTAGGAAACTAAGAAAGTCCTCAGCAAGAAATGTGTCAATCACACTGATCATAACACGTAAAAAAGAGCTACAGTAGTGCTGTTTATTTTCAAGGGTTATTTGTTAATTGGTTCTCAATGTTAGAAGATCTCTAGCACTACAGTTAGCCCATCTCTCTCCTCTTTTAATTCATTGCCCTTTGCAATAGACGTGCATTCATCTATTTTTGCATGTCGAAGGGCTTATTTTGGAAAGACCTTGGTCACACGCGGTTAAAAAAGAGGGCAGTGTGAAAAAGGCCATTGGTAGCAGCTGTTGCTGCTGAGACACCCCTGAGGAAAGAAAGAATTGGACGCACATTCAGCCAATTTAACATTAACGAGACCTTATTGAAGGCAGGGCCATAGGAACATGCAGCTTCTCTGTATGTGGCTGTTTATCTATGCAGCTGTTCTAGTACGTTAGGTTAAAGTGAGATTAAGTTATATATAGGCCTATACATTATACACTCACACACGTGCGCGCGCACACACGCGCACACACACACACACACACACACACACACACACACACACACACACACACACACACACATTGTAACAGTGTTTCTACATAACAGTATGGATAATTTTACTTAATTAAAACATTTGAGTAATATTCAACAATACAGATTCTTACCTCCAGATCATGTAGCCAATGTGCTAACTCACTGAGTTACTTGCGACCTGACAGTCTTCCTTTAGCCTGGCTTGGCCAGCCTCATAGCGGGGATTCACTAAAGATTCCTCCCTGCATATCTTCAGTGAATCCCTGCTATGAGGCTGGCCAAGCGAGGCTAGTCTTCCTTTGCATTTGAGGAACAACTTTGGTTCCATAATATGATATGTATGATATAGTAGGCATACTTTTATTTATTTGTCCAGCAGCCATGTATGCAGAACACATATACACACATTTGACATAGCACAACAAACGAAACAATATTAGCAATGTCCACCGTTTAGATTACCGCATGGCTACTACAACTCCTGAACACCCCGAGCGGCAAGGACGGAGTTCTCCGTTCAATCAATTAGTAACGCCCAGCGCTATAGTTCATGGTTTCGAAAGACATATAGTAAAGTTATGTCTTTCGAAACCATGAACTATAGAGGGTAAGTGAATTGAGTGTAATTTTTTCATGTTTTTCATCATTTTTTTAAATCCTCCAAAAACATGAAAAACAATATAGCCTACTATAGTATGTCTTTCGAAACCATGAACTATAGTAGGCCTATGTCGTTTTTTTCATAGTTTTAGAAATATAGTGCTTTTGAGAAATTTATAATGGGGGTCAATGGCAGATTTTGCACGTCAAAAAAATCACAAACAAGCTGAACTTTTTACGTTGAAATGTTTTGTAGTTTCTGAGTTATTTAACTTAAACGCCCAATGCATTGTCAATGGCAATAGCACAAACTTTGGCATGGTACTAGTCCACATATACTTACACCTAGAAACCTTTCAAACTTTAAAATGTTCATCTTACGGTGGACATGTTTGCCTGAAAATGAATCTTTGAAATGTTTCATAGTTTTAGAAATATAGTGCTTTCAAATTTGAGAAATGTATAATAATGGCAGATTTTGGCACATCAAAGTGCCTCCCCAGTGCCTCCATAGTTCCTCCCCAGTGCCTCCCCAGTGCCTCCCCAGTGCCTCCCAGTGCTTCCCTAGTGCCCCCCAGTGCCCCCCCAGTGCCTCCCTAGTGCCTCCCAATGCCTCCCTAGTGCCCCCCAGTGTCCCCCCAGTGCCTCCCTAGTGCCTCCCAGTGCCCCCCAGTGTCCCCCCAGTGCCTCCCTAGTGCCCCCCAGTGCCCCCCCAGTGTCCCCCCAGTGCCTCCCCAGTGCCCCCCCAGTGTCCCCCCAATGCCAACATTGTCTCTCAGCTGGGCAAACATGTCCTTAGCAGGCTAGGAATCTCAGAATAGTGGCCTCTATCTTGATGACCACAAACAAATGGTTGAGTGTTGCTTGCTTCATGTTAGGACACCTACTGTGCTCCTGTTGGGCTTCCTGGTGACCAATACCATATATGGAGATGTTTGACAATTTGGTACAGGGGTTGCATGGAAACCTGAGATCACCTTTCCTTTGTTGTCTCTGTATAAAGACCCTACTGAAATGTTTATCTGGTCTAGTGAGTTACCCACCAGCCATGAGGCTGGTGGGTACATGCATGGCTCAGGCCATGATATGCTGTATTTTGTACTCTCTGCAAATAAGTCTGGACTCGGAAACAACCTTCATTCATCTGCCTGTGCCTCTTCATTCGCCTCCAAGGTCCCCTGCCTCGTCTCGTCCTCCCGGCCGTCCGCCAGACAACGCCTCCTTCATCTCGTCTCGTCCTCCCGGCCATCCGCCAGACGATGCCTCATCTGCCTCGTCTCAGCCCCCAGGCCGTCTGCCTGACCCCTCGTCCAAGCATCCTGGCCACCCACCTGACATCACCTGTTCAGCATCAGTTCCCCTCCTCCAGACCCCCTCCGCCCACCCTGCTCTGTGTTCCGGGCCAGCGTGGTGGGACGTCTGGAAGCCGTCCCTTAAGAGGGAGGTACTGTCATGGTCTACAGACCATGTCTCCCTGTCAGCCACTCCCACTCTCCATTCCTACTCTCAGTCATTATCACACACCTGTACCCACTCCCTCTTCAGCCCAACAGTGCCATGCCCATTCCACACCTGTGAACATTCCTGCAATTACCCTGCTCCCTATAAGACTGCATGGACTCCTTCCACAAACACACTGTCAGAACATACATCCTTGTCCCTGAGCTGTACTGAGTTCCTAGTTCTCTGTGTTTTTGCATTTCTGAGAGGTTCTGCATTATTGGACTTGTGATTGCTCTTCGAAAGGTTTGCTTTCCTGTTTCCTGTTTTTTGCTTTTTGGAATTTCCTGATTTTCTTACTTTTGTTAGTAAGCTTAACTGCTTTCTGCATAAATAAATCAGTACAGTAAATGTGAACATTCCTGCTCTTGTCCTGCATTTGGGTCCTACCCTTTGTCTCACCGTGACACAGTGCCCCCCAGTGCCCCCCCCCCCAGTGTCCCCCCAGTGCCCCCGCAGTGCCCCCCCAGTGCCCCCCCAGTGTCCCCCCAGTGCCTCCCCAGTGCCAGTGGCGCCCCAGTGTCCCCCCAGTGTCTCCCCTTTCACCTAGAAAGTGATTGTCTCCACCAGGCCGAAGGCATGGGGAGAGAGTATGTTTTGCACTCCGTCCGTGTGTGTGTGTGTGTGTCCTTCCGTCCGTCCGTCCGTCCGTCCTTCCGTCCGTCCGTCCGTTATCAGCTAATCTCCGGCACCGTTGGCCCGATCAATGCCAAACTGCACACACACTCCCTGGATGCCAACGATGAACCTCTGCCCCACATTTTCCAGAACGGCCTGTTATAGCGCCACCATGAGGCAGCTTTTCACATTGTTTACCTAAAACTGCACCGATCTGCGTGATACGTTGCATGCACACTCCCTAGAGGCCAAGGACAAACCTTTGACCTGCATTTTCCGCATCTGCCTTTTATAGCGCCACCAGGAGGCCGACTTTTGTAAAACACATTTTTTGATATTACTCCTCCAGATTCTGTCCAAAAATCTCACAAATCGTTACACAGTATCTCTATGGTCATGTGCTCAAGTCGGATGTGTCCGATATTTCATATTCCATCCTAATTGGCTATAATTGGCTTTCACAGTTTGCAAGATTGCCCCGTTTTGAACAAAAGCCTCAAATCATGAACGCAGCATGCAATTTACGTGAACTCTTTCACACATTTTCTTACTAGGCTGAGGAATATATCCCACCCTTTTCACATTGGCCTGTTATAGCGCCAATTTGCAAAACACATTTTTGGAACAAAATGCTTCAAAAACATGTTTATATTAATCCTAAACATTTTGCCAAACATCTCACACAGTCCTATCCTCCTGGTGGAGACCTGTGCCCAGAAGGGCACTTTTTCTAGTTTCATATATTTTTTAAAATCCTCCAAAATCTTGTCCGAAACCATGTCATTTTTTCATGTCTTAACAAGGGTGCCACTGAGCTCTCTGTGATTTTGAGTTTAAAGTTGTTCTTCTGGTGTCAAATTTCAAATGGGGCCTTGGGTTTATGTACAGAGCATTTTAAGGGTGTTTGTTGTGAATCAAAGGTGTCTTTTGTGCTCTTTTTTTCAAATCCTCAAAAATGATGAAAAACGTTATGCTATAGTAGGCCGTCCGAGACCATGGGTTATTCTCAGAGTGATTTTCGTCTTTTTTTCAAAGCCTCATGTGATGAAAAACGGCATGCTATAGTATGCCTGTTCGAGTGATTTTTGTCTTTTTTTGAAATCCTCAAAAATTATGAAAAACGGCATTCTATAGTATGCCGTCCGAGACCATGGGCTATATTTTCGTATTTTTTTCAAATCCTCAAAAATGATGAAAAATGTCATGCCAAAGTTTGTGCTATTGCCATTGGGAATGCATTGGGCGTTTAACTTAAATAACTCAGAAACTACAAAACATTTCAAAGTAAAAAGTTCCAGCATGTGTCTCCACAGAAAGCTGAATTATAAAAAGTGTGAATGGAGTTTCTAGGTGAATGAATTTTTGACGTGCCACTATCTGCCATTAGACATTTCTCAAATTTAAAGCACTATATTTCTAAAACTATGAAACATTTCAAAGATTCCTTTTCAGGCAAACATGTCCACCGTAAGATGAACCTAAATAGGTTTGAATGGGGATTCTAGGTGGAAGTATGTAGGACTAGTAGCATGCCAAAGTTATAATTTTTTTCGGACGGCTTACTATAGCATGTCGTTTTTCATGATTTTGGACTATTTGAAAAAAAGATGAAAATCATGAAAAAACGACATACTATAGTTCATGGCTTCGGACGGCATACTATAGCATGTCGTTTTTCATGATTTTGGAGGATTTGAAAAAAAGATGAAAATCATGAAAAAACGACATACTATAGTCCATGGTTTGGGACGGCATAATATATTTTGTCATATTTTCATGATTTTGGGACACTATGTCAGAGCCAGGACTTGAACCTGCAGCCTCCTGATTCCCAGGCAGGCTCTGTACCCAGTGAGCCACTGTGCATGCTGTTCTTAAAAGGCCGAATAGATAATGACAGAAGAGCCAGAGAATTGTTTCCATTGTGGTTCATAAACATTCGAACATAACAACAGCAAAAGAAACAATAGACAAATCTCCTGTTATTTTATTTTTTGTATTTTATTTTTGTATCAATGTTGTACTCAAAGGGAACAGCAGACTGTGTTGTGGCAGGTAGCAAGTAGATCAGTGACTTAGCACACTGGCTGCAGGATCTGGAGATTGTGGGTTCAAACCCCACTCAAATCTATACTTGCCAAAATCTGCCATTGACCCCCATTCTGAATTTCTCAAATTTAAAAGCACTATATTTCTAAAACGATGAAACATTTCAAAGATTCCTTTTCAGGCAAACATGTCCACCGTAAAATGAACCTAAATAGGTTTGAATGGGGTTTCTAGGTGAATGATTTTTTGACGTGCCACTATCTGCCATTAGAAATTTCTCAAATTTAAAGCACTATATTTCTAAAACTATGAAACATTTCAAAGATTCCTTTTCAGGCAAACATGTCCACCGTAAGATGAACCTAAATAGGTTTGAATGGGGATTCTAGGTGTAAGTATGTAGGACTAGTAGCATGCCAAAGTTATAATTTTTTTCGGACGGCTTACTATAGCATGTCGTTTTTCGTGATTTTGGACTATTTGAAAAAAATATGAAAATCATGAAAAAACAACATACTATAGTTCATGGCTTCGGACGGCATACTATAGCATGTCGTTTTTCATGATTTTGGAGGATTTGAAAAAAAGATGAAAATCATGAAAAAACGACATACTATAGTCCATGGTTTGGGACGGCATAATATATTTTGTCATATTTTCATGATTTTGGGGCACTATGTCAGAGCCAGGACTTGAACCTGCAGCCTCCTGATTCCCAGGCAGGCTCTGTACCCAGTGAGCCACTGTGCATGCTGTTCTTAAAAGGCCGAATAGATAATGACAGAAGAGCCAGAGTTTCCATTGTGGTTCATAAACATTCGAACATAACAGCAAAAGAAACAATAGACAAATCTCCTGTTATTTTATTTTTTGTATTTTATTTTTGTATCAATGTTGTACTCAAAGGGAACAGCAGACTGTGTTGTGGCAGGTAGCAAGTAGATCAGTGACTTAGCACACTGGCTGCAGGATCTGGAGATTGTGGGTTCAAACCCCACTCAAATCTTTACTTGCCAAAATCTGCCATTGACCCCCATTCTGAATTTCTCAAATTTAAAAGCACTATATTTCTAAAACGATGAAACATTTCAAAGATTCCTTTTCAGGCAAACATGTCCACCGTAAGATGAACCTAAATAGGTTTGAACTGGGATTCTAGGTGTAAGTATGTAGGACTAGTAGCATGCCAAAGTTTGTGCTATTGCCATTGGGAATGCATTGGGCGTTTAACTTAAATAACTCAGAAACTACAAAACATTTCAAAGTAAAAAGTTCCAGCATGTGTCTCCACAGAAAGCTGAATTATAAAAAGTGTGAATGGAGTTTCTAGGTGAATTAATTTTTGACGTGCCACTATCTGCCATTAGAAATTTCTCAAATTTAAAGCACTATATTTCTAAAACTATGAAACATTTCAAAGATTCCTTTTCAGGCAAACTGTTACGTTTCCTTCATAAATCTAGGGGTACTTAAAGGATGCAACAAGGCTGGCAAGGGAATTTGTGTTTATTTACACCATTTCAATAAGGCTTTATAATAATAGACAGAGGGTATATATATACACAATTAATACAATGGTATATTATGAATATATATATATAGAATACGGCCATATATATATATATATATATCAATCCTCCTGTCTAGACAACCTGTAAGCGACTAATAACGGTAGTTTCTGGGTTTCCAACCAACTTAAAGATTAGTTACTTATATATAATGAAAACAAACAAAAGGCTGTATGGGGCAACTCAGGGAAAACAACAAAACAGACTAAACCTATCCTAATGGAAACAGAACCCTCTAGCTAATCCTAACCATCAACAGAAAAGAAAGGTTACAAATTATCAACCTATCTAAACTCTCTACTCTTTCTAGTCCTAACCAAAATACAAACTGTTTACAAAAATCAAGCTCCCACACTCCCGATTATTACAACACAGTATAACTTCTTGTAACGGTACCACAGGTAATCACGCAGAGCACTCCACACTGGAGTCCCTTGTGAATGTTAGACTCTTTACACAGCTCCCTGGACAAGGTGCTCTCAGTATGTCAGACTGAGTCACAGTGCCAACGAGCTGGCATCACAGCTGCTCTTAAGTAGTCTTCCTCTGGCTGGCCTTCTGATGATGATAGGCTCCCGTTGACGAGGTGGGCAGGTGGAAGGTAAGTCTCCGCCTCCGAGCACCAGCCAGACCTGTGACTGAGAACTGCAATCAGCACTCCATACTATGCAACAGCATATGACCGACAACTCCATACTATCATAATCACGGTATACTATAATATATATATATGTATAAATATAATCACCGTATAACATAATATATATATATATATATAAATACCCCTTGTATAATATACAATATATAGAAATATAGTCACGGTCTCATATATAATACATATAAATATACCATCCTCGAGTATGTAACACAAACATGTCCACCGTAAGATGAACCTAAATAGGTTTGAATGGGGATTCTAGGTGTAAGTATGTAGGACAAGTAGCATGCCAAAGTTATATTTTTTTTCCGGACGGCTTACTATAGCATGTCGTTTTTCGTGATTTTGGACTATTTGAAAAAAAGATGAAAATCATGAAAAAGCGACATACTATAGTTCATGGCTTCGGACGGCATAATATATTTTGTCATATTTTCATGATTTTGGGACACTATGTCAGAGCCAGGACTTGAACCTGCAGCCTCCTGATTCCCAGGCAGGCTCTGTACCCAGTGAGCCACAGTGCATGCTGTTCTTAAAAGGCCGAATAGATAATGACAGAAGAGCCAGAGACTTGTTTCCATTGTGGTTCATAAACATTCGAACATAACAACAGCAAAAGAAACAATAGACAAATCTCCTGTTATTTTTTATTTATTTTTTTTTTTTTGTATCAATGTTGTACTCAAAGGGAACAGGAGACTGTGTTGTGGCAGGTAGCAAGTACAGTAGATCAGTGACTTAGCACACTGGCTGCAGGATCTGGAGATTGTGGGTTCAAACCCCACTCAAATCTTTACTTGCCAAAATCTGCCATTGACCCCCATTCTGAATTTCTCAAATTTAAAAGCACTATATTTCTAAAACGATGAAACATTTCAAAGATTCCTTTTCAGGCAAACATGTCCACCGTAAGATGAACCTAAATAGGTTTGAATGGGGTTTCTAGGTGTAAGTATGTAGGACTAGTAGCATGCCAAAGTTTGTGCTATTGCCATTGGGAATGCATTGGGCGTTTAACTTAAATAACTCAGAAACTACAAAACATTTCAAAGTAAAAAGTTCCAGCATGTGTCTCCACAGAAAGCTGAATTATAAAAAGTGTGAATGGAGTTTCTAGGTGAATGCATTTTTGACGTGCCACTATCTGCCATTAGAAATTTCTCAAATTTAAAGCACTATATTTCTAAAACTATGAAACATTTCAAAGATTCCTTTTCAGGCAAACATGTCCACCGTAAGATGAACCTAAATAGGTTTGAATGGGGATTCTAGGTGTAAGTATGTAGGACAAGTAGCATGCCAAAGTTATAAATTTTTTCGGACGGCTTACTATAGCATGTCGTTTTTCCTGATTTTGGACTATTTGAAAAAAAGATGAAAATCATGAATATAGTTCATGGCTTCGGACGGCATACTATAGCATGTCGTTTTTCATGATTTTGGAGGATTTGAAAAAAAGATGAAAATCATGAAAAAACTACATACTATAGTCCATGGTTTGGGACGGCATAATATTTTTGTCATATTTTCATGATTTTGGGACACTATGTCAGAGCCAGGACTTGAACCTGCAGCCTCCTGATTCCCAGGCAGGCTCTGTACCCAGTGAGCCACTGTGCATGCTGTTCTTAAAAGGCCGAATAGATAATGACAGAAGAGCCAGAGACTTGTTTCCATTGTGGTTCATAAACATTCGAACATAACAACAGCAAAAGAAACTAGAAGAAGTGCCCTTCTGGGCACAGGTCTCCACCAGGAGGATAGGACTGTGTGAGATGTTTGGCAAAATGTTTAGGAGTAATATAAACATGTTAGCCTTTGATGGCAATTGGATGATTTGAGGCATTTTGTTCCAAAAATTTGTTTTGCAAAAATCAACCTGTTGGTGGCGCTATAACAGGCCAATGTGAAAAGGGTGGGATATATTCCTCAGCTTAGTAAGAAAATGTGTGAAAGATTTCACGTAAATTGCATGCTGCGTTCATGATTTGAGGCTTTTGTTCAAAACGGGGCAATCTTGCAAACTGTGAAAGCCAATTATAGCCAATTAGGATGGAATATGAAATATCGACAAACAGCAAAAGAAACATTAGACAAATCTCCTGTTATTTTATTTTTTGTATTTTATTTTTGTATCAATGTTGTACTCAAAGGGAACAGCAGACTGTGTTGTGGCAGGTAGCAAGTAGATCAGTGACTTAGCACACTGGCTGCAGGATCTGGAGATTGTGCGTTCAAACCCCACTCAAATCTTTACTTGCCAAAATCTGCCATTGACCCCCATTCTGAATTTCTCAAATTTAAAAGCACTATATTTCTAAAACGATGAAACATTTCAAAGATTCCTTTTCAGGCAAACATGTCCACCGTAAGATGAACCTAAATAGGTTTGAATGGGGTTTCTAGGTGTAAGTATGTAGGACTAGTAGCATGCCAAAGTTTGTGCTATTGCCATTGGGAATGCATTGGGCGTTTAACTTAAATAACTCAGAAACTACAAAACATTTCAAAGTAAAAAGTTCCAGCATGTGTCTCCACAGAAAGCTGAATTATAAAAAGTGTGAATGGAGTTTCTAGGTGAATGAATTTTTGACGTGCCACTATCTGCCATTAGAAATTTCTCAAATTTAAAGCACTATATTTCTAAAACTATGAAACATTTCAAAGATTCCTTTTCAGGCAAACATGTCCACCGTAAGATGAACCTAAATAGGTTTGAATGGGGATTCTAGGTGTAAGTATGTAGGACAAGTAGCATGCCAAAGTTATAAATTTTTTCGGACGGCTTACTATAGCATGTCGTTTTTCCTGATTTTGGACTATTTGAAAAAAAGATGAAAATCATGAATATAGTTCATGGCTTCGGACGGCATACTATAGCATGTCGTTTTTCATGATTTTGGAGGATTTGAAAAAAAGATGAAAATCATGAAAAAACTACATACTATAGTCCATGGTTTGGGACGGCATAATATTTTTGTCATATTTTCATGATTTTGGGACACTATGTCAGAGCCAGGACTTGAACCTGCAGCCTCCTGATTCCCAGGCAGGCTCTGTACCCAGTGAGCCACTGTGCATGCTGTTCTTAAAAGGCCGAATAGATAATGACAGAAGAGCCAGAGACTTGTTTCCATTGTGGTTCATAAACATTCGAACATAACAACAGCAAAAGAAACTAGAAGAAGTGCCCTTCTGGGCACAGGTCTCCACCAGGAGGATAGGACTGTGTGAGATGTTTGGCAAAATGTTTAGGAGTAATATAAACATGTTAGCCTTTGATGGCAATTGGATGATTTGAGGCATTTTGTTCCAAAAATTTGTTTTGCAAAAATCAACCTGTTGGTGGCGCTATAACAGGCCAATGTGAAAAGGGTGGGATATATTCCTCAGCTTAGTAAGAAAATGTGTGAAAGATTTCACGTAAATTGCATGCTGCGTTCATGATTTGAGGCTTTTGTTCAAAACGGGGCAATCTTGCAAACTGTGAAAGCCAATTATAGCCAATTAGGATGGAATATGAAATATCGACAAACAGCAAAAGAAACATTAGACAAATCTCCTGTTATTTTATTTTTTGTATTTTATTTTTGTATCAATGTTGTACTCAAAGGGAACAGCAGACTGTGTTGTGGCAGGTAGCAAGTAGATCAGTGACTTAGCACACTGGCTGCAGGATCTGGAGATTGTGCGTTCAAACCCCACTCAAATCTTTACTTGCCAAAATCTGCCATTGACCCCCATTCTGAATTTCTCAACTTTAAAAGCACTATATTTCTAAAACGATTAAACATTTCAAAGATTCCTTTTCAGGCAAACATGTCCACCGTAAGATGAACCTAAATAGGTTTGAATGGGGTTTCTAGGTGTAAGTATGTAGGACTAGTAGCATGCCAAAGTTTGTGCTATTGCCATTGGGAATGCATTGGGCGTTTAACTTAAATAACTCAGAAACTACAAAACATTTCAAAGTAAAAAGTTCCAGCATGTGTCTCCACAGAAAGCTGAATTATAAAAAGTGTGAATGGAGTTTCTAGGTGAATGAATTTTTGACGTGCCACTATCTGCCATTAGAAATTTCTCAAATTTAAAGCACTATATTTCTAAAACTATGAAACATTTCAAAGATTCCTTTTCAGGCAAACATGTCCACCGTAAGATGAACCTAAATAGGTTTGAATGGGGATTCTAGGTGTAAGTATGTAGGACTAGTAGCATGCCAAAGTTAATTTTTTTTTCGGACGGCTTACTATAGCATGTAGTTTTTCGTGATTTTGGACTATTTGAAAAAAAGATGAAAATCATGAAAAAACGACATACTATAGTTCATGGCTTCGGACGGCATACTATAGCATGTCGTTTTTCATGATTTTGGAGGATTTGAAAAAAAGATGAAAATCATGAAAAAACGACATACTATAGTCCATGGTTTGGGACGGCATAATATATTTTGTCATATTTTCATGATTTTGGGACACTATGTCAGAGCCAGGACTTGAACCTGCAGCCTCCTGATTCCCAGGAAGGCTCTGTACCCAGTGAGCCACTGTGCATGCTGTTCTTAAAAGGCTGAATAGATAATGACAGAAAGAGCCAGAGACTTGTTTCCATTGTGGTTCATAAACATTCGAACATAACAACAGCAAAAGAAACTAGAAGAAGTGCCCTTCTGGGCACAGGTCTCCACCAGGAGGATAGGACTGTGTGAGATGTTTGGCAAAATGTTTAGGAGTAATATAAACATGTTAGCCTTTGATGGCAATTGGATGATTTGAGGCATTTTGTTCCAAAAATGTGTTTTGCAAAAATCAACCTGTTGGTGGCGCTATAACAGGCCAATGTGAAAAGGGTGGGATATATTCCTCAGCCTAGTAAGAAAATGTGTGAAAGATTTCACGTAAATTGCATGCTGCGTTCATGATTTGAGGCTTTTGTTCAAAACGGGGCAATCTTGCAAACTGTGAAAGCCAATTATAGCCAATTAGGATGGAATATGAAATATCGGACAGATCCGACTTGAGCACATGACCATAGAGATACTGTGTAACGATTTGTGAGATTTTTGGGCAGAATCTGGAGGAGTAATATCCAAAAAGGTGTTTTACAAAAGTCGGCCTCCTGGTGGCGCTATAAAAGGCAGATGCGGAAAATGCAGGTCAAAGCTTTGTCCTTGGCCACTAAGGAGTGTGCATGCAACGTTTCACGCAGATCGGTGCAGTTTTAGGTAAAAATGTGAAAAGCTGCCTCATGGTGGCGCTAAAACAGGCCGTTCTGGAAAATGCGGGGCAGAGGTTCATCGTTGCCATCCAGGGAGTGTGTGTGCAAAGTTTGGCATCGACCGGGTTAACGGTGCCGGAGATTAGCTGTACACAGACGGACGGAAGGAAGGACGGACAGACGGACACACACACACACACGGACGGAGTGCAAAACATACTCTCTCCCCATGCCTTCGGCCTGGTGGAGATAACAATAGACAAATCTCCTGTTATTTTATTTTTTGTATTTTATTTTTGTATCAATGTTGTACTCAAAGGGAACAGCAGACTGTGTTGTGGCAGGTAGCAAGTAGATCAGTGACTTAGCACACTGGCTGCAGGATCTGGAGATTGTGGGTTCAAACCCCACTCAAATCTTTACTTGCCAAAATCTTCCATTGACCCCCATTCTGAATTTCTCAAATTTAAAAGCACTATATTTCTAAAACGATGAAACATTTCAAAGATTCCTTTTCAGGCAAACATGTCCACCGTAAGATGAACCTAAATAGGTTTGAATGGGGTTTCTAGGTGTAAGTATGTAGGACTAGTAGCATGCCAAAGTTTGTGCTATTGCCATTGGGAATGCATTGGGCGTTTAACTTAAATAACTCAGAAACTACAAAACATTTCAAAGTAAAAAGTTCCAGCATGTGTCTCCACAGAAAGCTGAATTATAAAAAGTGTGAATGGAGTTTCTAGGTGAATGAATTTTTGACGTGCCACTATCTGCCATTAGAAATTTCTCAAATTTAAAGCACTATATTTCTAAAACTATGAAACATTTCAAAGATTCCTTTTCAGGCAAACATGTCCACCGTAAGATGAACCTAAATAGGTTTGAATGGGGATTCTAGGTGTAAGTATGTAGGACAAGTATTATGCCAAAGTTATAATTTTTTTCGGACGGCTTACTATAGCATGTCGTTTTTCGTGATTTTGGACTATTTGAAAAAAAGATGAAAATCATGAAAAAGCGACATACTATAGTTCATGGCTTCGGACGGCATACTATAGCATGTCGTTTTTCATGATTTTGGAGGATTTGAAAAAAAGATGAAAATCATGAAAAAACGACATACTATAGTCCAAGGTTTGGGACGGCATAATATATTTTGTCATATTTTCATGATTTTGGGACACTATGTCAGAGCCAGGACTTGAACCTGCAGCCTCCTGATTCCCAGGCAGGCTCTGTACCCAGTGAGCCACAGTGCATGCTGTTCTTAAAAGGCCGAATATATAATGACAGAAGAGCCTGAGACTTGTTTCCATTGTGGTTCATAAACATTCGAACATAACAACAGCAAAAGAAACAATATACAAATCTCCTGTTATTTTATTTTTTGTTTTTTATTTTTGTATCAATGTTGTACTCAAAGGGAACAGCAGACTGTGTTGTGGCAGGTAGCAAGTAGATCAGTGACTTAGCACACTGGCTGCAGGATCTGGAGATTGTGGGTTCAAACCCCACTCAAATCTTTACTTGCCAAAATCTGCCATTGACCCCCATTCTGAATTTCTCAAATTTAAAAGCACTATATTTCTAAAACTATGAAACATTTCAAAGATTCCTTTTCAGGCAAACATGTCCACCGTAAGATGAACCTAAATAGGTTTGAATGGGGATTCTAGGTGTAAGTATGTAGGACTAGTAGCATGCCAAAGTTATAATTTTTTTCGGACGGCTTACTATAGCATGTCGTTTTTCGTGATTTTGGACTATTTGAAAAAAAGATGAAAATCATGAAAAAACGACATACTATAGTTCATGGCTTCGGACGGCATACTATAGCATGTCGTTTTTCATGATTTTGGAGGATTTGAAAAAAAGATGAAAATCATGAAAAAACGACATACTATAGTCCATGGTTTGGGACGGCATAATATATTTTGTCATATTTTCATGATTTTGGGACACTATGTCAGAGCCAGGACTTGAACCTGCAGCCTCCTGATTCCCAGGCAGGCTCTGTACACAGTGAGCCACTGTGCAGGCTGTTCTTAAAAGGCCGAATAGATAATGACAGAAGAGCCAGAGACTTGTTTCGATTGTGGTTCATAAACATTCGAACATAACAACAGCAAAAGAAACAATAGACAAATCTCCTGTTATTTTATTTTTTGTATTTTATGTTTGTATCAATGTTGTACTCAAAGGGAACAGCAGACTGTGTTGTGGCAGGTAGCAAGTAGATCAGTGACTTAGCACACTGGCTGCAGGATCTGGAGATTGTGGGTTCAAACCCCACTCAAATCTTTACTTGCCAAAATCTGCCATTGACCCCCATTGTGAAATTCTCAAATTTGAAAGCACTATATTTCTAAAACTATGAAACATTTCAAAGATTCCTTTTCAGGCAAACATGTCCACCGTAAGATGAACCTAAATAGGTTTGAATGGGGTTTCTAGGTGTAAGTATGTAGGACTAGTAGCATGCCAACGTTTGTGCTATTGCCATTGAGAATGCATTGGGCGTTAAAGTTAAATAACTCAGAAACTACAAAACATTTCAAAGTAAAAAGTTCCAGCATGTGTCTCCACAGTAAGCTGAATTATAAAAAGTGTGAATGGAGTTTCTAGGTGAAAGTGCTTTTTTGACGTGCCAATATCTGCCATTGAGCCCCATTGTGAAATTCTCAAATTTGAAAGCACTATATTTCTAAAACTATGAAACATTTCAAAGATTCCTTTTCAGGCAAACATGTCCACCGTAAGCTGAACCTAAGTAGGCTTGAATGGGGTTTCTAGGTGTAAGTATGTAGGACTAGTAGCATGCCAACGTTTGTGCTATTGCCATTGAGAATGCATTGGGCGTTAAAGTTAAATAACTCAGAAACTACAAAACATTTCAAAGTAAAAAGTTCCAACATGTGTCTCCACAGTAAGCTGAATTATAAAAAGTGTGAATGGAGTTTCTAGGTGAAAGTGAAAGTGACGTGCCACTATCTGCCATTATAAATTTCTCAAATTAAAAGCACTATATTTCTAAAACTATGAAACATTTCAAAGATTCCTTTTCAGGCAAACATGTCCACCATAGGATGAACCTAAATAGGTTTGAATGGGGATTCTAGGTGTAAGTATGTAGGACTAGTAGCATGCCAAAGTTATAATTTTTTTCCGACGGCTTACTATAGCATGTCGTTTTTCGTGATTTTGGACTATTTGAAAAAAAGATGAAAATCATGAAAAAACTACATACTATAGTTCATGGCTTCGGACGGCATACTATAGCATGTCGTTTTTCATGATTTTGGAGGATTTGAAAAAAAGATGAAAATCATGAAAAAACGACATACTATAGTCCATGGTTTGGGACAGCATAATATATTTTGTCATATTTTCATGATTTTGGGACACTATGTCAGAGCCAGGACTTGAACCTGCAGCCTCCTGATTCCCAGGCAGGCTCTGTACCCAGTGAGCCACTGTGCATGTTGTTCTTAAAATGCCGAATAGATAATGACAGAAGAGCCAGAGACTTGTTTCCATTGTGGTTCATAAACATTCGAACATAACAACAGCAAAAGAAACAATAGACAAATCTCCTGTTATTTTATTTTTTGTATTTTATTTTTGTATCAATGTTGTACTCAAAGGGAACAGCAGACTGTGTTGTGGCAAGTAGCAAGTAGATCAGTGACTTAGCACACTGGCTGCAGGATCTGGAGATTGTGGGTTCAAACCCCACTCAAATCTTTACTTGCCAAAATCGGCCATTGACCCCCATTCTGAAATTCTCAAATTTGAAAGCACTATATTTCTAAAACTATGAAACATTTCAAAGATTCCTTTTCAGGCAAACATGTCCACCGTAAGATGAACCTAAGTAGGCTTGAATGGGGTTTCTAGGTGTAAGTATGTAGGACTAGTAGCATGCCAACGTTTGTGCTATTGCCATTGAGAATGCATTGGGCGTTAAAGTTAAATAACTCAGAAACTACAAAACATTTCAAAGTAAAAAGTTCCAGCATGTGTCTCCACAGTAAGCTGAATTATAAAAAAGTGTGAATGGAGTTTCTAGGTGAAAGTGAAAGTGACGTGCCACTATCTGCCATTATACATTTCTCAAATTAAAAGCACTATATTTCTAAAACTATGAAACATTTCAAAGATTCCTTTTCAGGCAAACATGTCCACCATAGGATGAACCTAAATAGGTTTGAATGGGGATTCTAGGTGTAAGTATGTAGGACTAGTAGCATGCCAAAGTTATAATTTTTTTCCGACGGCTTACTATAGCTTGTCGTTTTTCGTGATTTTGGACTATTTGAAAAAAAGATGAAAATCATGAAAAAACTACATACTATAGTTCATGGCTTCGGACGGCATACTATAGCATGTCGTTTTTCATGATTTTGGAGGATTTGAAAAAAAGATGAAAATCATGAAAAAACGACATACTATAGTCCATGGTTTGGGACGGCATAATATATTTTGTCATATTTTCATGATTTTGGGACACTATGTCAGAGCCAGGACTTGAACCTGCAGCCTCCTGATTCCCAGGCAGGCTCTGTACCCAGTGAGCCACTGTGCATGCTGTTCTTAAAAGGCCGAATAGATAATGACAGAAGAGCCAGAGACTTGTTTCCATTGTGGTTCATAAACATTCGAACATAACAACAGCAAAAGAAACAATAGACAAATCTCCTGTTATTTTATTTTTTGTATTTTATTTTTGTATCAATGTTGTACTCAAAGGGAACAGCAGACTGTGTTGTGGCAGGTAGCAAGTAGATCAGTGACTTAGCACACTGGCTGCAGGATCTGGAGATTGTGGGTTCAAACCCCACTCAAATCTTTACTTGCCAAAATCGGCCAATGACCCCCATTCTGAATTTCTCAAATTTAAAAGCACTATATTTCTAAAACGATTAAACATTTCAAAGATTCCTTTTCAGGCAAACATGTCCACCGTAAGATGAACCTAAATAGGTTTGAATGGGGTTTCTAGGTGTAAGTATGTAGGACTAGTAGCATGCCAAAGTTTGTGCTATTGCCATTGGGAATGCATTGGGCGTTTAACTTAAATAACTCAGAAACTACAAAACATTTCAAAGTAAAAAGTTCCAACATGTGTCTCCACAGTAAGCTGAATTATAAAAAGTGTGAATGGAGTTTCTAGGTGAAAGTGAAAGTGACGTGCCACTATCTGCCATTATACATTTCTCAAATTAAAAGCACTATATTTCTAAAACTATGAAACATTTCAAAGATTCCTTTTCAGGCAAACATGTCCACCATAGGATGAACCTAAATAGGTTTGAATGGGGATTCTAGGTGTAAGTATGTAGGACTAGTAGCGTGCCAAAGTTATAATTTTTTTCCGACGGCTTACTATAGCATGTCGTTTTTCGTGATTTTGGACTATTTGAAAAAAAGATGAAAATCATGAAAAAACTACATACTATAATTCATGGCTTCGGACGGCATACTATAGCATGTCGTTTTTCATGATTTTGGAGGATTTGAAAAAAAGATGAAAATCATGAAAAAACGACATACTATAGTCCATGGTTTGGGACGGCATAATATATTTTGTCATATTTTCATGATTTTGGGACACTATGTCAGAGCCAGGACTTGAACCTGCAGCCTCCTGATTCCCAGGCAGGCTCTGTACCCAGTGAGCCACTGTGCATGCTGTTCTTAAAAGGCCGAATAGATAATGACAGAAGAGCCAGAGACTTGTTTCCATTGTGGTTCATAAACATTCGAACATAACAACAGCAAAAGAAACAATAGACAAATCTCCTGTTATTTTATTTTTTGTATTTTATTTTTGTATCAATGTTGTACTCAAAGGGAACAGCAGACTGTGTTGTGGCAGGTAGCAAGTAGATCAGTGACTTAGCACACTGGCTGCAGGATCTGGAGATTGTGGGTTCAAACCCCACTCAAATCTTTACTTGCCAAAATCTGCCATTGACCCCCATTCTGAATTTCTCAAATTTAAAAGCACTATATTTCTAAAACGATGAAACATTTCAAAGATTCCTTTTCAGGCAAACATGTCCACCGTAAGATGAACCTAAATAGGTTTGAATGGGGTTTCTAGGTGTAAGTATGTAGGACTAGTAGCATGCCAAAGTTTGTGCTATTGCCATTGGGAATGCATTGGGCGTTTAACTTAAATAACTCAGAAACTACAAAACATTTCAAAGTAAAAAGTTCCAACATGTGTCTCCACAGTAAGCTGAATTATAAAAAGTGTGAATGGAGTTTCTAGGTGAAAGTGAAAGTGACGTGCCACTATCTGCCATTATACATTTCTCAAATTAAAAGCACTATATTTCTAAAACTATGAAACATTTCAAAGATTCCTTTTCAGGCAAACATGTCCACCATAGGATGAACCTAAATAGGTTTGAATGGGGATTCTAGGTGTAAGTATGTAGGACTAGTAGCATGCCAAAGTTATAATTTTTTTCCGACGGCTTACTATAGCATGTCGTTTTTCGTGATTTTGGACTATTTGAAAAAAAGATGAAAATCATGAAAAAACTACATACTATAGTTCATGGCTTCGGACGGCAACTATAGCATGTCGTTTTTCATGATTTTGGGACACTATGTCAGAGCCAGGACTTGAACGTGCAGCCTCCTGATTCCCAGGCAGGCTCTGTACCCAGTGAGCCACTGTGCATGCTGTTCTTAAAAGGCCGAATAGATAATGACAGAAGAGCCAGAGACTTGTTTCCATTGTGGTTCATAAACATTCGAACATAACAACAGCAAAAGAAACAATAGACAAATCTCCTGTTATTTTATTTTTTGTATTTTATTTTTGTATCAATGTTGTACTCAAAGGGAACAGCAGACTGTGTTGTGGCAGGTAGCAAGTAGATCAGTGACTTAGCACACTGGCTGCAGGATCTGGAGATTGTAGGTTCGAACCCCACTCAAATCTTTACTTGCCAAAATCGGCCAATGACCCCCATTCTGAATTTCTCAAATTTAAAAGCACTATATTTCTAAAACGATGAAACATTTCAAAGATTCCTTTTCAGGGAAACATGTCCACCGTAAGATGAACCTAAATAGGTTTGAATGGGGTTTCTAGGTGTAAGTATGTAGGACTAGTAGCATGCCAAAGTTTGTGCTATTGCCATTGGGAATGCATTGGGCGTTTAACTTAAATAACTCAGAAACTACAAAACATTTCAAAGTAAAAAGTTCCAACATGTGTCTCCACAGTAAGCTGAATTATAAAAAGTGTGAATGGAGTTTCTAGGTGAAAGTGAAAGTGACGTGCCACTATCTGCCATTATACATTTCTCAAATTAAAAGCACTATATTTCTAAAACTATGAAACATTTCAAAGATTCCTTTTCAGGCAAACATGTCCACCATAGGATGAACCTAAATAGGTTTGAATGGGGATTCTAGGTGTAAGTATGTAGGACTAGTAGCATGCCAAAGTTATAATTTTTTTCCGACGGCTTACTATATATAGCATGTCGTTTTTCGTGATTTTGGACTATTTGAAAAAAAGATGAAAATCATGAAAAAACGACATACTATAGTTCATGGCTTCGGACGGCATACTATAGCATGTCGTTTTTCATGATTTTGGAGGATTTGAAAAAAAGATGAAAATCATGAATCATGGTTTGGGACGGCATAATATATTTTGTCATATTGTCATGATTTTGGGACACTATGTCAGAGCCAGGACTTGAACCTGCAGCCTCCTGATTCCCAGGCAGGCTCTGTACCCAGTGAGCCACTGTGCATGCAGTTCTTAAAAGGCCGAATAGATAATGACAGAAGAGCCAGAGACTTGTTTCCATTGTGGTTCATAAACATTCGAACATAACAACAGCAAAAGAAACAATAGACAAATCTCCTGTTATTTTATTTTTTGTATTTTATTTTTGTATCAATGTTGTACTCAAAGGGAACAGCAGACTGTGTTGTGGCAGGTAACAAGTAGATCAGTGACTTAGCACACTGGCTGCAGGATCTGGAGATTGTGGGTTCAAACCCCACTCAAATCTTTACTTGCCAAAATCTGCCATTGACCCCCATTCTGAATTTCTCAATTTTAAAAGCACTATATTTCTAAAACGATGAAACATTTCAAAGATTCCTTTTCAGGCAAACATGTCCACCGTAAGATGAACCTAAATAGGTTTGAATGGGGTTTCTAGGTGTAAGTATGTAGGACTAGTAGCATGCCAAAGTTTGTGCTATTGCCATTGGGAATGCTTAGGGCGTTTAACTTAAATAACTCAGAAACTACAAAACATTTCAAAGTAAAAAGTTCCAGCATGTGTCTCCACAGAAAGCTGAATTATAAAAAGTGTGAATAGAGTTTCTAGGTGAATTAATTTTTGACGTGCCACTATCTGCCATTAGAAATTTCTCAAATTTAAAGCACTATATTTCTAAAACTATGAAACATTTCAAAGATTCCTTTTCAGGCAAACATGTCCACTGTAAGATGAACCTAAATAGGTTTGAATGGGGATTCTAGGTGTAAGTATGTAGGACTAGTAGCATGCCAAAGTTATAATTTTTTTCGGACGGCTTACTATAGCATGTCGTTTTTCGTGATTTTGGACTATTTGAAAAAAAGATGAAAATCATGAAAAAACGACATACTATAGTTCATGGCTTCGGACGGCATACTATAGCATGTCGTTTTTCATGATTTTGGAGGATTTGAAAAAAAGATGAAAATCATGAAAAAACGACATACTATAGTCCATGGTTTGGGACGGCATAATATATTTTGTCATATTTTCATGATTTTGGGACACTATGTCAGAGCCAGGACTTGAACCTGCAGCCTCCTGATTCCCAGGCAGGCTCTGTACCCAGTGAGCCACTGTGCATGCTGTTCTTAAAAGAACGAATAGATAATGACAGAAGAGCCAGAGACTTGTTTCCATTGTGGTTCATAAACATTCGAACATAACAACAGCAAAAGAAACAATAGACAAATCTCCTGTTATTTTATTTTTTTTATTTTATGTTTGTATCAATGTTGTACTCAAAGGGAACAGCAGACTGTGTTGTGGCAGGTAGCAAGTAGATCAGTGACTTAGCACACTGGCTGCAGGATCTGGAGATTGTGGGTTCAAACCCCACTCAAATCTTTACTTGCCAAAATCTGCCATTGACCCCCATTCTGAATTTCTCAAATTTAAAAGCACTATATTTCTAAAACGATGAAACATTTCAAAGATTCCTTTTCAGGCAAACATGTCCACCGTAAGATGAACATAAATAGGTTTGAATGGGGTTTCTAGGTGTAAGTATGTAGGACTAGTAGCATGCCAAAGTTTGTGCTATTGCCATTGGGAATGCATTGGGCGTTTAACTTAAATAACTCAGAAACTACAAAACATTTCAAAGTAAAAAGTTCCAGCATGTGTCTCCACAGAAAGCTGAATTATAAAAAGTGTGAATGGAGTTTCTAGGTGATTGAATTTTTGACGTTCCACTATCTGCCATTAGAAATTTCTCAAATTTAAAGCACTATATTTCTAAAACTATGAAACATTTCAAAGATTCCTTTTCAGGCAAACATGTCCACCGTAAGATGAACCTAAATAGGTTTGAATGGGGATTCTAGGTGTAAGTATGTAGGACTAGTAGCATGCCAAAGTTATAATTTTTTTCGGACGGCTTACTATAGCATGTCGTTTTTCGTGATTTTGGACTATTTGAAAAAAATATGAAAATCATGAAAAAACGACATACTATAGTCCATGGTTTGGGACGGCATAATATATTTTGTCATATTTTCATGATTTTGGGACACTATGTCAGAGCCAGGACTTGAACCTGCAGCCTCCTGATTCCCAGGCAGGCTCTGTACCCAGTGAGCCACTGTGCATGCTGTTCTTAAAAGGCCGAATAGATAATGACAGAAGAGCCAGAGACTTGTTTCCATTGTGGTTCATAAACATTCGAACATAACAACAGCAAAAGAAACAATAGACAAATCTCCTGTTATTTTATTTTTTTTATTTTATGTTTGTATCAATGTTGTACTCAAAGGGAACAGCAGACTGTGTTGTGGCAGGTAGCAAGTAGATCAGTGACTTAGCACACTGGCTGCAGGATCTGGAGATTGTGGGTTCAAACCCCACTCAAATCTTTACTTGCCAAAATCTGCCATTGACCCCCATTCTGAATTTCTCAAATTTAAAAGCACTATATTTCTAAAACGATGAAACATTTCAAAGATTCCTTTTCAGGCAAACATGTCCACCGTAAGATGAACCTAAATAGGTTTGAATGGGGTTTCTAGGTGTAAGTATGTAGGACTAGTAGCATGCCAAAGTTTGTGCTATTGCCATTGGGAATGCATTGGGCGTTTAACTTAAATAACTCAGAAACTACAAAACATTTCAAAGTAAAAAGTTCCAACATGTGTCTCCACAGTAAGCTGAATTATAAAAAGTGTGAATGGAGTTTCTAGGTGAAAGTGAAAGTGACGTGCCACTATCTGCCATTATACATTTCTCAAATTAAAAGCACTATATTTCTAAAACTATGAAACATTTCAAAGATTCCTTTTCAGGCAAACATGTCCACCATAGGATGAACCTAAATAGGTTTGAATGGGGATTCTAGGTGTAAGTATGTAGGACTAGTAGCATGCCAAAGTTATAATTTTTTTCCGACGGCTTACTATAGCATGTCGTTTTTCGTGATTTTGGACTATTTGAAAAAAAGATGAAAATCATGAAAAAACTACATACTATAGTTCATGGCTTCGGACGGCAACTATAGCATGTCGTTTTTCATGATTTTGGGACACTATGTCAGAGCCAGGACTTGAACGTGCAGCCTCCTGATTCCCAGGCAGGCTCTGTACCCAGTGAGCCACTGTGCATGCTGTTCTTAAAAGGCCGAATAGATAATGACAGAAGAGCCAGAGACTTGTTTCCATTGTGGTTCATAAACATTCGAACATAACAACAGCAAAAGAAACAATAGACAAATCTCCTGTTATTTTATTTTTTGTATTTTATTTTTGTATCAATGTTGTACTCAAAGGGAACAGCAGACTGTGTTGTGGCAGGTAGCAAGTAGATCAGTGACTTAGCACACTGGCTGCAGGATCTGGAGATTGTAGGTTCAAACCCCACTCAAATCTTTACTTGCCAAAATCGGCCAATGACCCCCATTCTGAATTTCTCAAATTTAAAAGCACTATATTTCTAAAACGATGAAACATTTCAAAGATTCCTTTTCAGGGAAACATGTCCACCGTAAGATGAACCTAAATAGGTTTGAATGGGGTTTCTAGGTGTAAGTATGTAGGACTAGTAGCATGCCAAAGTTTGTGCTATTGCCATTGGGAATGCATTGGGCGTTTAACTTAAATAACTCAGAAACTACAAAACATTTCAAAGTAAAAAGTTCCAACATGTGTCTCCACAGTAAGCTGAATTATAAAAAGTGTGAATGGAGTTTCTAGGTGAAAGTGAAAGTGACGTGCCACTATCTGCCATTATACATTTCTCAAATTAAAAGCACTATATTTCTAAAACTATGAAACATTTCAAAGATTCCTTTTCAGGCAAACATGTCCACTGTAAGATGAACCTAAATAGGTTTGAATGGGGATTCTAGGTGTAAGTATGTAGGACTAGTAGCATGCCAAAGTTATAATTTTTTTCGGACGGCTTACTATAGCATGTCGTTTTTCGTGATTTTGGACTATTTGAAAAAAAGATGAAAATCATGAAAAAACGACATACTATAGTTCATGGCTTCGGACGGCATACTATAGCATGTCGTTTTTCATGATTTTGGAGGATTTGAAAAAAAGATGAAAATCATGAAAAAACGACATACTATAGTCCATGGTTTGGGACGGCATAATATATTTTGTCATATTTTCATGATTTTGGGACACTATGTCAGAGCCAGGACTTGAACCTGCAGCCTCCTGATTACCAGGCAGGCTCTGTACCCAGTGAGCCACTGTGCATGCTGTTCTTAAAAGGCCGAATAGATAATGACAGAAGAGCCAGAGACTTGTTTCCATTGTGGTTCATAAACATTCGAACATAACAACAGCAAAAGAAACAATAGACAAATCTCCTGTTATTTTATTTTTTGTATTTTATGTTTGTATCAATGTTGTACTCAAAGGGAACAGCAGACTGTGTTGTGGCAGGTAGCAAGTAGATCAGTGACTTAGCACACTGGCTGCAGGATCTGGAGATTGTGGGTTCAAACCCCACTCAAATCTTTACTTGCCAAAATCTGCCATTGACCCCCATTCTGAATTTCTCAAATTTAAAAGCACTATATTTCTAAAACGATGAAACATTTCAAAGATTCCTTTTCAGGCAAACATGTCCACCGTAAGATGAACATAAATAGGTTTGAATGGGGTTTCTAGGTGTAAGTATGTAGGACTAGTAGCATGCCAAAGTTTGTGCTATTGCCATTGGGAATGCATTGGGCGTTTAACTTAAATAACTCAGAAACTACAAAACATTTCAAAGTAAAAAGTTCCAGCATGTGTCTCCACAGAAAGCTGAATTATAAAAAGTGTGAATGGAGTTTCTATAGGTGATTGAATTTTTGACGTTCCACTATCTGCCATTAGAAATTTCTCAAATTTAAAGCACTATATTTCTAAAACTATGAAACATTTCAAAGATTCCTTTTCAGGCAAACATGTCCACCGTAAGATGAACCTAAATAGGTTTGAATGGGGATTCTAGGTGTAAGTATGTAGGACTAGTAGCATGCCAAAGTTATAATTTTTTTCGGACGGCTTACTATAGCATGTCGTTTTTCATGATTTTGGAGGATTTGAAAAAAAGATGAAAATCATGAAAAAACGACATACTATAGTCCATGGTTTGGGACGGCATAATATATTTTGTCATATTTTCATGATTTTGGGACACTATGTCAGAGCCAGGACTTGAACCTGCAGCCTCCTGATTACCAGGCAGGCTCTGTACCCAGTGAGCCACTGTGCATGCTGTTCTTAAAAGGCCGAATAGATAATGACAGAAGAGCCAGAGACTTGTTTCCATTGTGGTTCATAAACATTCGAACATAACAACAGCAAAAGAAACAATAGACAAATCTCCTGTTATTTTATTTTTTGTATTTTATGTTTGTATCAATGTTGTACTCAAAGGGAACAGCAGACTGTGTTGTGGCAGGTAGCAAGTAGATCAGTGACTTAGCACACTGGCTGCAGGATCTGGAGATTGTGGGTTCAAACCCCACTCAAATCTTTACTTGCCAAAATCTGCCATTGACCCCCATTCTGAATTTCTCAAATTTAAAAGCACTATATTTCTAAAACGATG
The DNA here is from genome assembly GCF_951216825.1 of Electrona antarctica. Classification (NCBI taxonomy): domain Eukaryota; kingdom Metazoa; phylum Chordata; class Actinopteri; order Myctophiformes; family Myctophidae; genus Electrona; species Electrona antarctica. The sequence goes on from NC_136807.1 coordinate 43,787,285, forward strand.
AAACATTTCAAAGATTCCTTTTCAGGCAAACATGTCCACCGTAAGATGAACATAAATAGGTTTGAATGGGGTTTCTAGGTGTAAGTATGTAGGACTAGTAGCATGCCAAAGTTTGTGCTATTGCCATTGGGAATGCATTGGGCGTTTAACTTAAATAACTCAGAAACTACAAAACATTTCAAAGTAAAAAGTTCCAGCATGTGTCTCCACAGAAAGCTGAATTATAAAAAGTGTGAATGGAGTTTCTAGGTGATTGAATTTTTGACGTTCCACTATCTGCCATTAGAAATTTCTCAAATTTAAAGCACTATATTTCTAAAACTATGAAACATTTCAAAGATTCCTTTTCAGGCAAACATGTCCACCGTAAGATGAACCTAAATAGGTTTGAATGGGGATTCTAGGTGTAAGTATGTAGGACTAGTAGCATGCCAAAGTTATAATTTTTTTCGGACGGCTTACTATAGCATGTCGTTTTTCGTGATTTTGGACTATTTGAAAAAAATATGAAAATCATGAAAAAACGACATACTATAGTCCATGGTTTGGGACGGCATAATATATTTTGTCATATTTTCATGATTTTGGGACACTATGTCAGAGCCAGGACTTGAACCTGCAGCCTCCTGATTCCCAGGCAGGCTCTGTACCCAGTGAGCCACTGTGCATGCTGTTCTTAAAAGGCCGAATAGATAATGACAGAAGAGCCAGAGACTTGTTTCCATTGTGGTTCATAAACATTCGAACATAACAACAGCAAAAGAAACAATAGACAAATCTCCTGTTATTTTATTTTTTTTATTTTACGTTTGTATCAATGTTGTACTCAAAGGGAACAGCAGACTGTGTTGTGGCAGGTAGCAAGTAGATCAGTGACTTAGCACACTGGCTGCAGGATCTGGAGATTGTGGGTTCAAACCCCACTCAAATCTTTACTTGCCAAAATCTGCCATTGACCCCCATTCTGAATTTCTCAAATTTAAAAGCACTATATTTCTAAAACGATGAAACATTTCAAAGATTCCTTTTCAGGCAAACATGTCCACCGTAAGATGAACATAAATAGGTTTGAATGGGGTTTCTAGGTGTAAGTATGTAGGACTAGTAGCATGCCAAAGTTTGTGCTATTGCCATTGGGAATGCATTGGGCGTTTAACTTAAATAACTCAGAAACTACAAAACATTTCAAAGTAAAAAGTTCCAGCATGTGTCTCCACAGAAAGCTGAATTATAAAAAGTGTGAATGGAGTTTCTAGGTGATTGAATTTTTGACGTTCCACTATCTGCCATTAGAAATTTCTCAAATTTAAAGCACTATATTTCTAAAACTATGAAACATTTCAAAGATTCCTTTTCAGGCAAACATGTCCACCGTAAGATGAACCTAAATAGGTTTAAATGGGGATTCTAGGTGTAAGTATGTAGGACTAGTAGCATGCCAAAGTTATAATTTTTTTCGGACGGCTTACTATAGCATGTCGTTTTTCGTGATTTTGGACTATTTGAAAAAAAGATGAAAATCATGAAAAAACTACATACTATAGTCCATGGTTTGGGACGGCATAATATATTTTGTCATATTTTCATGATTTTGGGACACTATGTCAGAGCCAGGACTTGAACCTGCAGCCTCCTGATTCCCAGGCAGGCTCTGTACCCAGTGAGCCACTGTGCATGCTGTTCTTAAAAGGCCGAATAGATAATGACAGAAGAGCCAGAGACTTGTTTCCATTGTGGTTCATAAACATTCGAACATAACAACAGCAAAAGAAACAATAGACAAATCTCCTGTTATTTTATTTTTTGTATTTTATTTTTGTATCAATGTTGTACTCAAAGGGAACAGCAGACTGTGTTGTGGCAGGTAGCAAGTAGATCAGTGACTTAGCACACTGGCTGCAGGATCTGGAGATTGTGGGTTCAAACCCCACTCAAATCTTTACTTGCCAAAATCTGCCATTGACCCCCATTCTGAATTTCTCAAATTTAAAAGCACTATATTTCTAAAACGATGAAACATTTCAAAGATTCCTTTTCAGGCAAACATGTCCACCGTAAGATGAACATAAATAGGTTTGAATGGGGTTTCTAGGTGTAAGTATGTAGGACTAGTAGCATGCCAAAGTTTGTGCTATTGCCATTGGGAATGCATTGGGCGTTTAACTTAAATAACTCAGAAACTACAAAACATTTCAAAGTAAAAAGTTCCAACATGTGTCTCCACAGTAAGCTGAATTATAAAAAGTGTGAATGGAGTTTCTAGGTGAAAGTGAAAGTGACGTGCCACTATCTGCCATTATACATTTCTCAAATTAAAAGCACTATATTTCTAAAACTATGAAACATTTCAAAGATTCCTTTTCAGGCAAACATGTCCACCATAGGATGAACCTAAATAGGTTTGAATGGGGATTCTAGGTGTAAGTATGTAGGACTAGTAGCATGCCAAAGTTATAATTTTTTTCCGACGGCTTACTATATATAGCATGTCGTTTTTCGTGATTTTGGACTATTTGAAAAAAAGATGAAAATCATGAAAAAACGACATACTATAGTTCATGGCTTCGGACGGCATACTATAGCATGTCGTTTTTCATGATTTTGGAGGATTTGAAAAAAAGATGAAAATCATGAATCATGGTTTGGGACGGCATAATATATTTTGTCATATTTTCATGATTTTGGGACACTATGTCAGAGCCAGGACTTGAACCTGCAGCCTCCTGATTCCCAGGCAGGCTCTGTACCCAGTGAGCCACTGTGCATGCAGTTCTTAAAAGGCCGAATAGATAATGACAGAAGAGCCAGAGACTTGTTTCCATTGTGGTTCATAAACATTCGAACATAACAACAGCAAAAGAAACAATAGACAAATCCCCTTTTATTTTATTTTTTGTATTTTATTTTTGTATCAATGTTGTACTCAAAGGGAACAGCAGACTGTGTTGTGGCAGGTAACAAGTAGATCAGTGACTTAGCACACTGGCTGCAGGATCTGGAGATTGTGGGTTCAAACCCCACTCAAATCTTTACTTGCCAAAATCTGCCATTGACCCCCATTCTGAATTTCTCAAATTTAAAAGCACTATATTTCTAAAACGATGAAACATTTCAAAGATTCCTTTTCAGGCAAACATGTCCACCGTAAGATGAACCTAAATAGGTTTGAATGGGGTTTCTAGGTGTAAGTATGTAGGACTAGTAGCATGCCAAAGTTTGTGCTATTGCCATTGGGAATGCTTAGGGCGTTTAACTTAAATAACTCAGAAACTACAAAACATTTCAAAGTAAAAAGTTCCAGCATGTGTCTCCACAGAAAGCTGAATTATAAAAAGTGTGAATGGAGTTTCTAGGTGAATTAATTTTTGACGTGCCACTATCTGCCATTAGAAATTTCTCAAATTTAAAGCACTATATTTCTAAAACTATGAAACATTTCAAAGATTCCTTTTCAGGCAAACATGTCCACTGTAAGATGAACCTAAATAGGTTTGAATGGGGATTCTAGGTGTAAGTATGTAGGACTAGTAGCATGCCAAAGTTATAATTTTTTTCGGACGGCTTACTATAGCATGTTGTTTTTCGTGATTTTGGACTATTTGAAAAAAAGATGAAAATCATGAAAAAACGACATACTATAGTTCATGGCTTCGGACGGCATACTATAGCATGTCGTTTTTCATGATTTTGGAGGATTTGAAAAAAAGATGAAAATCATGAAAAAACGACATACTATAGTCCATGGTTTGGGACGGCATAATATATTTTGTCATATTTTCATGATTTTGGGACACTATGTCAGAGCCAGGACTTGAACCTGCAGCCTCCTGATTCCCAGGCAGGCTCTGTACCCAGTGAGCCACTGTGCATGCTGTTCTTAAAAGGCCGAATAGATAATGACAGAAGAGCCAGAGACTTGTTTCCATTGTGGTTCATAAACATTCGAACATAACAACAGCAAAAGAAACAATAGACAAATCTCCTGTTATTTTATTTTTTGTATTTTATGTTTGTATCAATGTTGTACTCAAAGGGAACAGCAGACTGTGTTGTGGCAGGTAGCAAGTAGATCAGTGACTTAGCACACTGGCTGCAGGATCTGGAGATTGTGGGTTCAAACCCCACTCAAATCTTTACTTGCCAAAATCTGCCATTGACCCCCATTCTGAATTTCTCAAATTTAAAAGCACTATATTTCTAAAACGATGAAACATTTCAAAGATTCCTTTTCAGGCAAACATGTCCACCGTAAGATGAACATAAATAGGTTTGAATGGGGTTTCTAGGTGTAAGTATGTAGGACTAGTAGCATGCCAAAGTTTGTGCTATTGCCATTGGGAATGCATTGGGCGTTTAACTTAAATAACTCAGAAACTACAAAACATTTCAAAGTAAAAAGTTCCAGCATGTGTCTCCACAGAAAGCTGAATTATAAAAAGTGTGAATGGAGTTTCTAGGTGATTGAATTTTTGACGTTCCACTATCTGCCATTAGAAATTTCTCAAATTTAAAGCACTATATTTCTAAAACTATGAAACATTTCAAAGATTCCTTTTCAGGCAAACATGTCCACCGTAAGATGAACCTAAATAGGTTTGAATGGGGATTCTAGGTGTAAGTATGTAGGACTAGTAGCATGCCAAAGTTATAATTTTTTTCGGACGGCTTACTATAGCATGTCGTTTTTCGTGATTTTGGACTATTTGAAAAAAATATGAAAATCATGAAAAAACGACATACTATAGTCCATGGTTTGGGACGGCATAATATATTTTGTCATATTTTCATGATTTTGGGACACTATGTCAGAGCCAGGACTTGAACCTGCAGCCTCCTGATTCCCAGGCAGGCTCTGTACCCAGTGAGCCACTGTGCATGCTGTTCTTAAAAGGCCGAATAGATAATGACAGAAGAGCCAGAGACTTGTTTCCATTGTGGTTCATAAACATTCGAACATAACAACAGCAAAAGAAACAATAGACAAATCTCCTGTTATTTTATTTTTTTTATTTTATGTTTGTATCAATGTTGTACTCAAAGGGAACAGCAGACTGTGTTGTGGCAGGTAGCAAGTAGATCAGTGACTTAGCACACTGGCTGCAGGATCTGGAGATTGTGGGTTCAAACCCCACTCAAATCTTTACTTGCCAAAATCTGCCATTGACCCCCATTCTGAATTTCTCAAATTTAAAAGCACTATATTTCTAAAACGATGAAACATTTCAAAGATTCCTTTTCAGGCAAACATGTCCACCGTAAGATGAACATAAATAGGTTTGAATGGGGTTTCTAGGTGTAAGTATGTAGGACTAGTAGCATGCCAAAGTTTGTGCTATTGCCATTGGGAATGCATTGGGCGTTTAACTTAAATAACTCAGAAACTACAAAACATTTCAAAGTAAAAAGTTCCAGCATGTGTCTCCACAGAAAGCTGAATTATAAAAAGTGTGAATGGAGTTTCTAGGTGATTGAATTTTTGACGTTCCACTATCTGCCATTAGAAATTTCTCAAATTTAAAGCACTATATTTCTAAAACTATGAAACATTTCAAAGATTCCTTTTCAGGCAAACATGTCCACCGTAAGATGAACCTAAATAGGTTTGAATGGGGATTCTAGGTGTAAGTATGTAGGACTAGTAGCATGCCAAAGTTATAATTTTTTTCGGACGGCTTACTATAGCATGTCGTTTTTCGTGATTTTGGACTATTTGAAAAAAATATGAAAATCATGAAAAAACGACATACTATAGTCCATGGTTTGGGACGGCATAATATATGTTGTCATATTTTCATGATTTTGGGACACTATGTCAGAGCCAGGACTTGAACCTGCAGCCTCCTGATTCCCAGGCAGGCTCTGTACCCAGTGAGCCACTGTGCATGCTGTTCTTAAAAGGCTGAATAGATAATGACAGAAGAGCCAGAGACTTGTTTCCATTGTGGTTCATAAACATTCGAACATAACAACAGCAAAAGAAACAATAGACAAATCTCCTGTTATTTTATCTTTTGTATTTTATTTTTGTATCAATGTTGTACTCAAAGGGAACAGCAGACTGTGTTGTGGCAGGTAGCAAGTAGATCAGCGACTTAGCACACTGGCTGCAGGATCTGGAGATTGTGGGTTCAAACCCCACTCAAATCTTTACTTGCCAAAATCTGCCATTGACCCCCATTCTGAATTTCTCAAACTTAAAAGCACTATATTTCTAAAACGATGAAACATTTCAAAGATTCCTTTTCAGGCAAACATGTCCACCGTAAGATGAACATAAGTAGGCTTGAATGGGGTTTCTAGGTGTAAGTATGTAGGACTAGTAGCATGCCAAAGTTTGTGCTATTGCCATTGAGAATGCATTGGGCGTTAAAGTTAAATAACTCAGAAACTACAAAACATTTCAAAGTAAAAAGTTCCAGCATGTGTCTCCACAGTAAGCTGAATTATAAAAAGTGTGAATGGAGTTTCTAGGTGAAAGTGCTTTTTTGACGTGCCAATATCTGCCATTAGAAATTTCTCAAATTTAAAGCACTATATTTCTAAAACTATGAAACATTTCAAAGATTCCTTTTCAGGCAAACATGTCCACTGTAAGATGAACCTAAATAGGTTTGAATGGGGATTCTAGGTGTAAGTATGTAGGACTAGTAGCATGCCAAAGTTATAATTTTTTTCGGACGGCTTACTATAGCATGTTGTTTTTCGTGATTTTGGACTATTTGAAAAAAAGATGAAAATCATGAAAAAACGACATACTATAGTTCATGGCTTCGGACGGCATACTATAGCATGTCGTTTTTCATGATTTTGGAGGATTTGAAAAAAAGATGAAAATCATGAAAAAACGACATACTATAGTCCATGGTTTGGGACGGCATAATATATTTTGTCATATTTTCATGATTTTGGGACACTATGTCAGAGCCAGGACTTGAACCTGCAGCCTCCTGATTCCCAGGCAGGCTCTGTACCCAGTGAGCCACTGTGCATGCTGTTCTTAAAAGGCCGAATAGATAATGACAGAAGAGCCAGAGACTTGTTTCCATTGTGGTTCATAAACATTCGAACATAACAACAGCAAAAGAAACAATAGACAAATCTCCTGTTATTTTATTTTTTGTATTTTATGTTTGTATCAATGTTGTACTCAAAGGGAACAGCAGACTGTGTTGTGGCAGGTAGCAAGTAGATCAGTGACTTAGCACACTGGCTGCAGGATCTGGAGATTGTGGGTTCAAACCCCACTCAAATCTTTACTTGCCAAAATCTGCCATTGACCCCCATTCTGAATTTCTCAAATTTAAAAGCACTATATTTCTAAAACGATGAAACATTTCAAAGATTCCTTTTCAGGCAAACATGTCCACCGTAAGATGAACATAAATAGGTTTGAATGGGGTTTCTAGGTGTAAGTATGTAGGACTAGTAGCATGCCAAAGTTTGTGCTATTGCCATTGGGAATGCATTGGGCGTTTAACTTAAATAACTCAGAAACTACAAAACATTTCAAAGTAAAAAGTTCCAGCATGTGTCTCCACAGAAAGCTGAATTATAAAAAGTGTGAATGGAGTTTCTAGGTGATTGAATTTTTGACGTTCCACTATCTGCCATTAGAAATTTCTCAAATTTAAAGCACTATATTTCTAAAACTATGAAACATTTCAAAGATTCCTTTTCAGGCAAACATGTCCACCGTAAGATGAACCTAAATAGGTTTGAATGGGGATTCTAGGTGTAAGTATGTAGGACTAGTAGCATGCCAAAGTTATAATTTTTTTCGGACGGCTTACTATAGCATGTCGTTTTTCGTGATTTTGGACTATTTGAAAAAAATATGAAAATCATGAAAAAACGACATACTATAGTCCATGGTTTGGGACGGCATAATATATTTTGTCATATTTTCATGATTTTGGGACACTATGTCAGAGCCAGGACTTGAACCTGCAGCCTCCTGATTCCCAGGCAGGCTCTGTACCCAGTGAGCCACTGTGCATGCTGTTCTTAAAAGGCCGAATAGATAATGACAGAAGAGCCAGAGACTTGTTTCCATTGTGGTTCATAAACATTCGAACATAACAACAGCAAAAGAAACAATAGACAAATCTCCTGTTATTTTATTTTTTTTATTTTATGTTTGTATCAATGTTGTACTCAAAGGGAACAGCAGACTGTGTTGTGGCAGGTAGCAAGTAGATCAGTGACTTAGCACACTGGCTGCAGGATCTGGAGATTGTGGGTTCAAACCCCACTCAAATCTTTACTTGCCAAAATCTGCCATTGACCCCCATTCTGAATTTCTCAAATTTAAAAGCACTATATTTCTAAAACGATGAAACATTTCAAAGATTCCTTTTCAGGCAAACATGTCCACCGTAAGATGAACATAAATAGGTTTGAATGGGGTTTCTAGGTGTAAGTATGTAGGACTAGTAGCATGCCAAAGTTTGTGCTATTGCCATTGGGAATGCATTGGGCGTTTAACTTAAATAACTCAGAAACTACAAAACATTTCAAAGTAAAAAGTTCCAGCATGTGTCTCCACAGAAAGCTGAATTATAAAAAGTGTGAATGGAGTTTCTAGGTGATTGAATTTTTGACGTTCCACTATCTGCCATTAGAAATTTCTCAAATTTAAAGCACTATATTTCTAAAACTATGAAACATTTCAAAGATTCCTTTTCAGGCAAACATGTCCACCGTAAGATGAACCTAAATAGGTTTGAATGGGGATTCTAGGTGTAAGTATGTAGGACTAGTAGCATGCCAAAGTTATAATTTTTTTCGGACGGCTTACTATAGCATGTCGTTTTTCGTGATTTTGGACTATTTGAAAAAAATATGAAAATCATGAAAAAACGACATACTATAGTCCATGGTTTGGGACGGCATAATATATGTTGTCATATTTTCATGATTTTGGGACACTATGTCAGAGCCAGGACTTGAACCTGCAGCCTCCTGATTCCCAGGCAGGCTCTGTACCCAGTGAGCCACTGTGCATGCTGTTCTTAAAAGGCTGAATAGATAATGACAGAAGAGCCAGAGACTTGTTTCCATTGTGGTTCATAAACATTCGAACATAACAACAGCAAAAGAAACAATAGACAAATCTCCTGTTATTTTATCTTTTGTATTTTATTTTTGTATCAATGTTGTACTCAAAGGGAACAGCAGACTGTGTTGTGGCAGGTAGCAAGTAGATCAGCGACTTAGCACACTGGCTGCAGGATCTGGAGATTGTGGGTTCAAACCCCACTCAAATCTTTACTTGCCAAAATCTGCCATTGACCCCCATTCTGAATTTCTCAAACTTAAAAGCACTATATTTCTAAAACGATGAAACATTTCAAAGATTCCTTTTCAGGCAAACATGTCCACCGTAAGATGAACATAAGTAGGCTTGAATGGGGTTTCTAGGTGTAAGTATGTAGGACTAGTAGCATGCCAAAGTTTGTGCTATTGCCATTGAGAATGCATTGGGCGTTAAAGTTAAATAACTCAGAAACTACAAAACATTTCAAAGTAAAAAGTTCCAGCATGTGTCTCCACAGTAAGCTGAATTATAAAAAGTGTGAATGGAGTTTCTAGGTGAAAGTGCTTTTTTGACGTGCCAATATCTGCCATTAGAAATTTCTCAAATTTAAAGCACTATATTTCTAAAACTATGAAACATTTCAAAGATTCCTTTTCAGGCAAACATGTCCACTGTAAGATGAACCTAAATAGGTTTGAATGGGGATTCTAGGTGTAAGTATGTAGGACTAGTAGCATGCCAAAGTTATAATTTTTTTCGGACGGCTTACTATAGCATGTCGTTTTTCGTGATTTTGGACTATTGGAAAAAAAGATGAAAATCATGAAAAAACGACATACTATAGTTCATGGCTTCGGACGGCATACTATAGCATGTCGTTTTTCATGATTTTGGAGGATTTGAAAAAAAGATGAAAATCATGAAAAAACGACATACTATAGTCCATGGTTTGGGACGGCATAATATATTTTGTCATATTTTCATGATTTTGGGACACTATGTCAGAGCCAGGACTTGAACCTGCAGCCTCCTGATTCCCAGGCAGGCTCTGTACCCAGTGAGCCACTGTGCATGCTGTTCTTAAAAGGCCGAATAGATAATGACAGAAGAGCCAGAGACTTGTTTCCATTGTGGTTCATAAACATTCGAACATAACAACAGCAAAATAAACAATAGACAAATCTCCTGTTATTTTATTTTTTGTATTTTATTTTTGTATCAATGTTGTACTCAAAGGGAACAGCAGACTGTGTTGTGGCAGGTAGCAAGTAGATCAGTGACTTAGCACACTGGCTGCAGGATCTGGAGATTGTGGGTTCAAACCCCACTCAAATCTTTACTTGCCAAAATCTGCCATTGACCCCCATTCTGAATTTCTCAAATTTGAAAGCACTATATTTCTAAAACTATGAAACATTTCAAAGATTCCTTTTCAGGCAAACATGTCCACCGTAAGCTGAACCTAAGTAGGCTTGAATGGGGTTTCTAGGTGTAAGTATGTAGGACTAGTAGCATGCCAACGTTTGTGCTATTGCCATTGAGAATGCATTGGGCGTTAAAGTTAAATAACTCAGAAACTACAAAACATTTCAAAGTAAAAAGTTCCAGCATGTGTCTCCACAGTAAGCTGAATTATAAAAAGTGTGAATGGAGTTTCTAGGTGAAAGTGCTTTTTTGACGTGCCAATATCTGCCATTGAGCCCCATTGTGAAATTCTCAAATTTGAAAGCACTATATTTCTAAAACTATGAAACATTTCAAAGATTCCTTTTCAGGCAAACATGTCCACCGTAAGATGAACCTAAGTAGGCTTGAATGGGGTTTCTAGGTGTAAGTATGTAGGACTAGTAGCATGCCAACGTTTGTGCTATTGCCATTGAGAATGCATTGGGCGTTAAAGTTAAATAACTCAGAAACTACAAAACATTTCAAAGTAAAAAGTTCCAGCATGTGTCTCCACAGTAAGCTGAATTATAAAAAGTGTGAATGGAGTTTCTAGGTGAAAGTGCTTTTTTGACGTGCCAATATCTGCCATTGAGCCCCATTGTGAAATTCTCAAATTTGAAAGCACTATATTTCTAAAACTATGAAACATTTCAAAGATTCCTTTTCAGGCAAACATGTCCATCGTAAGATGAACCTAAGTAGGCTTGAATGGGGTTTCTAGGTGTAAGTATGTAGGACTAGTAGCATGCCAACGTTTGTGCTATTGCCATTGAGAATGCATTGGGCGTTAAAGTTAAATAACTCAGAAACTACAAAACATTTCAAAGTAAAAAGTTCCAGCATGTGTCTCCACAGTAAGCTGAATTATAAAAAGTGTGAATGGAGTTTCTAGGTGAAAGTGCTTTTTTGACGTGCCAATATCTGCCATTGAGCCCCATTGTGAAATTCTCAAATTTGAAAGCACTATATTTCTAAAACTATGAAACATTTCAAAGATTCCTTTTCAGGCAAACATGTCCACCGTAAGATGAACCTAAGTAGGCTTGAATGGGGTTTCTAGGTGTAAGTATGTAGGACTAGTAGCATGCCAACGTTTGTGCTATTGCCATTGAGAATGCATTGGGCGTTAAAGTTAAATAACTCAGAAACTACAAAACATTTCAAAGTAAAAAGTTCCAGCATGTGTCTCCACAGTAAGCTGAATTATAAAAAGTGTGAATGGAGTTTCTAGGTGAAAGTGCTTTTTTGACGTGCCAATATCTGCCATTGAGCCCCATTGTGAAATTCTCAAATTTGAAAGCACTATATTTCTAAAACTATGAAACATTTCAAAGATTCCTTTTCAGGCAAACATGTCCACCGTAAGATGAACCTAAGTAGGCTTGAATGGGGTTTCTAGGTGTAAGTATGTAGGACTAGTAGCATGCCAACGTTTGTGCTATTGCCATTGAGAATGCATTGGGCGTTAAAGTTAAATAACTCAGAAACTACAAAACATTTCAAAGTAAAAAGTTCCAGCATGTGTCTCCACAGTAAGCTGAATTATAAAAAGTGTGAATGGAGTTTCTAGGTGAAAGTGCTTTTTTGACGTGCCAATATCTGCCATTGAGCCCCATTGTGAAATTCTCAAATTTGAAAGCACTATATTTCTAAAACTATGAAACATTTCAAAGATTCCTTTTCAGGCAAACATGTCCACCGTAAGATGAACCTAAGTAGGCTTGAATGGGGTTTCTAGGTGTAAGTATGTAGGACTAGTAGCATGCCAACGTTTGTGCTATTGCCATTGAGAATGCATTGGGCGTTAAAGTTAAATAACTCAGAAACTACAAAACATTTCAAAGTAAAAAGTTCCAGCATGTGTCTCCACAGTAAGCTGAATTAGAAAAAGTGTGAATGGAGTTTCTAGGTGAAAGTGCTTTTTTGACGTGCCAATATCTGCCATTGAGCCCCATTGTGAAATTCTCAAATTTGAAAGCACTATATTTCTAAAACTATGAAAAATTTCAAAGATTCCTTTTCAGGCAAACATGTCCACCGTAAGCTGAACCTAAGTAGGCTTGAATGGGGTTTCTAGGTGTAAGTATGTAGGACTAGTAGCATGCCAACGTTTGTGCTATTGCCATTGAGAATGCATTGGGCGTTAAAGTTAAATAACTCAGAAACTACAAAACATTTCAAAGTAAAAAGTTCCAGCATGTGTCTCCACAGTAAGCTGAATTATAAAAAGTGTGAATGGAGTTTCTAGGTGAAAGTGAAAGTGACGTGCCACTATCTGCCATTATACATTTCTCAAATTAAAAGCACTATATTTCTAAAACTATGAAACATTTCAAAGATTCCTTTTCAGGCAAACATGTCCACCATAGGATGAACCTAAATAGGTTTGAATGGGGATTCTAGGTGTAAGTATGTAGGACTAGTAGCATGCCAAAGTTATAATTTTTTTCCGACGGTTTACTATAGCATGTCGTTTTTCGTGATTTTGGACTATTTGAAAAAAAGATGAAAATCATGAAAAAACTACATACTATAGTTCATGGCTTCGGACGGCATACTATAGCATGTCGTTTTTCATGATTTTGGAGGATTTGAAAAAAAGATGAAAATCATGAAAAAACGACATACTATAGTCCATGGTTTGGGACGGCATAATATATTTTGTCATATTTTCATGATTTTGGGACACTATGTCAGAGCCAGGACTTGAACCTGCAGCCTCCTGATTCCCAGGCAGGCTCTGTACCCAGTGAGCCACTGTGCATGCTGTTCTTAAAAGGCCGAATAGATAATGACAGAAGAGCCAGAGACTTGTTTCCATTGTGGTTCATAAACATTCGAACATAACAACAGCAAAAGAAACAATAGACAAATCTCCTGTTATTTTATTTTTTTATTTTATTTTTGTATCAATGTTGTACTCAAAGGGAACAGCAGACTGTGTTGTGGCAGGTAGCAAGTAGATCAGTGACTTAGCACACTGGCTGCAGGATCTGGAGATTGTGGGTTCAAACCCCACTCAAATCTTTACTTGCCAAAATCTGCCATTGACCCCCATTCTGAATTTCTCAAATTTAAAAGCACTATATTTCTAAAACTATGAAACATTTCAAAGATTCCTTTTCAGGCAAACATGTCCACCGTAAGATGAACCTAAATAGGTTTGAATGGGGATTCTAGGTATAAGTATGTAGGACTAGTAGCATGCCAAGGTTTGTGCTATTGCCATTGAGAATGCATTGGGCGTTTAAGTTAAATAACTCAGAAACTACAAAACATTTCAAAGTAAAAAGATCCAGCATGTGTCTCCACAGTAAGCTGAATTATAAAAAGTGTGAATGGAGTTTCTAGGTGAAAGTGATTTTTTGACGTGCCAATATCTGCCATTGTAAATTTCTCAAATTTGAAAGCACTAATTTTAATGGTGTTTGTTGTGAATCAAAAGTGTCTTTTGTGCTTTTAAGTGTCATGGTCTCGAGTGACCATGGTCTCGGGTGATTTTTGTCTTTTTTTTCAAATCCTCAAAAATGATGAAAAGCGGCGTATAGTATGCCGTCCGAGACCATGGGCTATAGCCCATTGTCAAAAATGATGAAAAACTAGGATTTGAAAAGAGTGATTTTCGTCTTTTTTTCAAATGCTCAAAAATGAAAAACGCCATGCTATAGTATGCCTTTTCGAGACCATGGGCTTTGCAACGCGCGCCCAATGCATTGTCAATGGCAATAGCACAAACTTTGGCATGGTACTAGTCCTACACACTTACACCTAGAAACCCCATTCAAACTTTAAAATTGTACCGTTTTACCGTATTATTTACCGTAAACTCCCAATGCATTGTCAATGGCAATAGCACAAATTATTGTAAATAGATTTCTATTTACAATATCTATTACCCCGAGGCCGGGTTGGCGAAAGGGTCTTTCTGTGTGGAGTTTGCATGTTCTCCCCGTGTCCCCTAGGGTAGGTACCCTCACAAAAAAATGCAGTAATCCTGGTCTCTAAACTGCCTCCCCCTGGCCAGCCTGATGGAGGGGAAAGGAACTGGTTGGAATAACGTGTTACTTCCACGCGCTATGTCCAACCAGGGAAACTTCCCCCTGTCAGGTGTAAAGGAGCAACTTGGACACTCAGGCATGAAGGAAGCATGAGTTCAAGTCCGTTGCTTGGCGGAGGGTGTGTAGAGCCCAGGATCACATTAGATAATTGACACAGGGATGAAAAATGGGTTACAAAATCGTGGGATAAAAATTATTTAGATAAAATATCTATTACTAGATTACAATGATAATATTTCTATTCATTGCAATGATAGATAGATCTATTCATAAATATAAATCTAGTAACAGTTATCTATAGATATATGCCATTGTAAATAGTATAAATCTAGTATAAATAAATACCATTGTAATCTAGTAATATTGTAAATAGAAATTAGATATCATTGTAATCTAGATCAAATATTGTAATATATAGAAATATTTTAGATTATCTATCATTGTAATACAGACCACCCCCTCCTCTCTGTGACCCCACCCCCCTTTCCTCTTGCTCTAAGACTTCAGCCGGCCATCTATGTTTTTACTATAACCCCCCCACTTTTTGGTCTGAAAAAACACAGGGAGGACACAGCCCTCCCCGCACCCACTGCTCACGCATCGATGGGTTATTCTTTAGTAGCCGATGCGTGATTTGAACCCTCAAGGTGTGGTGTCCTGTATGACTAGTCCACTACGACTATGCCATTGGTACCGCCCAATTAACACTGCTTTTTGTCAGCTGAAACCTGACATATGAATTAGTCGAATTTGACGACTTTGGCTCCTAGTCGGGACCTAGTCCTGATTGGCTGCCACACACGCTGCTGTCGTGTATAAGGTCACATGACCGGGAAACAGGTAACAGGAAGCAGGTAACAGAAATCTTTAGACACCCAATGTCATGTAACGTAATGTTATGATTGAGACCGGCCGGTTGAGAGGAGCGTTCGTTACTAAATAAAGAAACTAGCGCTTCTTTCACCTGACAAATATCATTATGTGATCATTTCTTGTTTTTTTAGTTGTTCTTCTGGAAATCGGTATTGAAAGTAAAGACTTGAGTGGGGTTTGAACCTACAACCTCCAGATCAGATGATGTACTGTAGCCAGTGTGCTAACTCACTGAGCTACTTGCTACCTGATACAACACAGTCTTCCTTTGCCTTTGAGTAACAACATTGATACAAAAAAAAATTAACAGGAAATTGAAGAACTAAAGTTTTACAGTTATTTAAGAATTCCATTGACTAATAACGCCTTTGCGTTCCAGACTAGTTGTGAAAGAGAGCAAGCACATTGGATTTTTTTCTTGGTAAAGTGTCAGCTGGAGAGGGTTCTTTCAGACATAATCCCCTACCGATGCTTCTCGGGGGGTGGGGGGACAGCCCTCCCCGCACCCACTGCTCACGCATCAATGGGTTATTCTTTAGTAGCCGACACGTGATTTGAACCCTCAAGGTATCCTGTGGTGTCCTGTATGACTAGTCCACTACGACTATGCCATTGGTACCGGCCAATTAACACTGCTTTTTGTCAGCTGAAACCTGACATATGAATTAGTCGAATTTGACGACTTTGGCTCCTAGTCGGGACCTAGTCCTGATTGGCTGCCACACACGCTGCTGTCGTGTATTGGTTACTAAGGTCACATGACCGCGAAACAGGTAACAGGAAGCAGGTAACAGAAATCTTTAGACACCCAATGTCATGTAACGTAATGTTATGATTGAGACCGGCCGGTTGAGAGGAGCGTTCGTTACTAAATAAAGAAACTAGCGCTTCTTTCACCTGACAAATATCATTATGTGATCATTTCTTGTTTTTTTATTTGTTCTTCTGGAAATCGGTATTGAAAGTAAAGACTTGAGTGGGGTTTGAACCTACAACCTCCAGATCAGATGATGTACTGTAGCCAGTGTGCTAACTCACTGAGCTACTTGCTACCTGATACAACACAGTCTTCCTTTGCCTTTGAGTAACAACATTGATACAAAAAAAATTAACAGGAAATTGAAGAACTAAAGTTTTACAGTTATTTAAGAATTCCATTGACTAATAACGCCTTTGCGTTCCAGACTAGTTGTGAAAGAGAGCAAGCACATTGGATTTTTTTCTTGGTAAAGTGTCAGCTGGAGAGGGTTCTTTCAGACATAATCCCCTACCGATGCTTCTCGGGGGGTGGGGGGAGAGCGCCCCTCCGATGGTCTTCCATGTACCTTGACAACATCGGGACTTGAACCTGCAAACAGAGGCAACTGATCAAGCGCACCACACCATTGAGCTAAGGCGCACCTTTGGGCCTTTCGAAGGGTTCTAACAATTTGTTGTGAGCTTTGTAGATCGGCTAGTATATACCGTTAAGAAATCCACCATAATGTTCCCCAAAAGCTTTTCAATTATAGTGTCCCTGGAACATTGGATTCAAAACATACTTGGCTTGAAAACACATTCAGAACATCTTCAGCCGTGTGCTGAACACATTGAGAAAACATGCAACTCTCCTCAGATTGAGGAAGAAGACGCGGCCGGGTGCGCCACAGGCGCCTGAGAATCAAGTTAAATACATCCACAGGAAAGTATGAGAGGTTGTGTGATGAGATAATTTCAAACATCAAACAAAAGTTGGTCTACAAGATCTGGGGGACAAAAAAGAAAGGAGAAAAAAAAATGTTTTTTCCACCCCTTTTATATTTTCCACAGTTAAAGCAAACCACACCAAGAAAACTAGGTTGTTTTTAAGATTTTCAACATAGCAACCGCTGGTAAGAGTGGGGATACTCACTTCAGCCACTATGATTTCATCCATTAATGAATGTATAATTACAGTTGGAGGCCATCGATATTGTCCTTTTCTTTTTGCTGAGGTTTGCGTGATCTGCGCAAAAGGACAGTTAACCCATTTTGGGCGGGAACCCCTTTTGGTGTTTTAAACATTATGTTATAATTTAGCTATTGAAAAATAGCAGATCTACAAGCTCGTAGCGCGCCACTCGGTGGCGCGCTACGAGCTTGTAGGTCTGCTATTTTTGAAAAATCGTGAAAATATTTATTTCAGAAAACTGGAGGATTTAGAAGGATGTTTTTAAAATGTTGAGGTCAGGCCTAAATGGGTCAAATGATAAGGGACAATATCGGTGGCACCCAAATGTATGTTCTAGGGGACATGTCTTTAATTCTAACATGCCAACTTCTATAGCACTGTATTTGAACCATCAGATCTTTCCTTTTGTGTCACACCGGGTGCTTTATGGTTCAGGTTGGGTTGCATTTTTTTCTTTGTTTTTCATAAACACACCTTACATGCAGGGTAGAGGAGCTCGAAAACCTTTCTTTCTTTCTTTCTTTTTTCAAAGACATCAAGATAAAACATTCTTTTCACAGTTTTACTGGAACATTCTGTGCGTTCATTAACCTGCCATGTTGTTATTCACTTTAACAAACCAGAATAACTGGATATAATTCTGGCCTGTTCAAACAGAACAAATGTTGAGCAAACCTAAAGACAGTGGAAAAAAAGCTTTCTGTCAGCTGCAAGTTGTCAAAATGGATCATATAGTTTGCAAATGGTTTTGGTTAATCTTTATAAATGATTTTTTTGTGGCTTTTGCCTTTATTTTATGTTTCATGGAGGCTGGGGGGAAGACATGCAGTAAAGGCTGTTGGGATCGGGAGTCGAACCGGCGGCACACTGCCAGGCTGGATTACCAGCCAAGGTGCCTGGACCATTGAGCCATGGCCCAGGCGGTTTGGGTTAATCTTTGATACAATATGTTACTGTGGCAACTGTGATGTAGGTATGTCAGTAGCCTTCATTTTGGGCTTTTATGTGATTGGTCAGACTGAACATGAACAAATAATCTGAAGATACTGTACCTGTAGAATCACAAGACCTGTGTTATTAATACTGTTTATACTGCAGGGATGCAGAAAGGACAATGCAAAGAGTTTATGCAAAAATGTATTGCTGTTGTGGGGAGAAGTCTACAGTATATCGTCATGGCAGCGGTGGCTGAACGGTTTGCGGAGTGGTCTTGATACCGGAAGGTCGCCAGTTCGTATCCCCCGACCGGCACGTTAAAATTACCACCGCTGAAGTGCCCTTGAGCAAGGCATTGAACCACTACCATGAAATGTTCTATGAGCAGGGCCTGGCTGTAAACAAGTATCTGATGCTTAGTCCAGTTACCCTGGGTAAATATAGTAACTTTGCTTTTGCTTTGCTTTGCATGTTTATGTCCACTAGGCCTACATACAATTGTGCAGTCACACTCAGAACTGACCGTGTTTTGTTTTGGAGTTTGGAACAAATATAGTTAATGTTAATTCCCCTCAGCTCTGTTTGAGCTGAACACATTTTCAAAAGGGGGGGTGCGGTGTTATGTTGCAGCTAGGGGGATTTAATTTGGTAAACACTCAGTTGTCATCTAACAAACCACAAACACAATCCAATGGAAAGATTAGTGTTGCAGCCCTATAAACAGCTTTTGAAAAGTAACACACTTATCAGCCCTGCTACATAAATGTTTACCGAGAAATACCAAACATTGTGTTCTGTTTGTTTTAGTTTGCCTGAAGTTTGCCCATCACTGCATATACGAGTCATTCTCAGTGTTAAACAGGAGTTTGCCAGCAGAACAAACAACAATTTAGTAGCGGGCGGACAGCAACCAGAAACAAGAGTATAAAACAGTTAATCCTTACTGGCGCTTGGCCACATGGCCGTTACCCCTCAAGTAGTTTGCTTAAAAAAAATCACACCCGTGTAAACTGAGTGGTGTAAGGTCTTATATAGCCTGTCTGACGTAATGAAATCATGTCTGACGGTAAGGTATTATATAGCCTGATCAGCTCTGATCTGACGTAATGTCTGAGGTAATGAAATCACACCCGGGTGAACTGGGTGACCGTAGCAACCATGCTCATTTTTCTTGCACAGACTAACAAAGCCAGTTGTAGGAGTGGTTTACACCACTCAACAATAATGTCTGACGTAATGAAATCACACCCGGGTGAACTGGATGACCGTAGCAACCATTCTCATTTTTTTTGCACTAACAAAGCCAGTTGTAGGAGTGGTTTACACCACTCAAAAAGAAGAAGAATCTGTCAGAGTGGGAGTGTTGTATAAGTCTTCTTAGCAAAAAAATCTAGCCGGTGCAGTAACATCTTCATTACACTTAGAGAGTGTTCAAATGTCGGGTGCATTTGGTTACATTTGTACACTCTCTGAGTTAAACAGACACTCTGCACTTTACAATGTCATTTTCATTCCAGTTGAATTGCCACAGTGCAGCACCACTCACTGGCAGGCAAGGCCCACTGCTTTCTTGGCAAACGGGCAAAGTTCTTAAGTGCTAAGCTGTAAATTTGCTTAATTTGACGTGTGTCCGAGGGGGAATGGGATCGTTTTCTTTCAGGGGAAAAGCCTGGCAGATTGGCTGACAATAAGCGGGAACGGTCCAACATGGTGTTTGTGTCGTGTGATGAGGGCTGGAACACAGGAGAGACGCGGCTCCACACAGTGTGATGAGGGCTGGAACACAGGAGAGACGCGGTTCCACACAGTTGTAAAAAGCATTTGATGCTGGCACCCAGCTTGTATGACTCATTGTTACAGTATGGGAATGCTATAAAAGCCATGCAGATCAGAGTGATTCCACTAGTAAACAGTATGAAAATTATGATTTTTTTCCTGAAGTGAATTGGCTTGAAAATCAAGACTAGACCATTAGCTAGCACTTTTAATATTATTTTTTTCTTTTGTTTCAGCTAATGAAAAAATCACACTTGTGTGAAGTGAGGGGCTTATCATCATACATCATCACATTCCGTGGTCAGCCAATCAAATCATCACAAAATGTGGTACACATTCCGTGCTCAGCCAATCAAATCATCACTATGGGGTACACACAGACGCACAAAGCTGGGAATAGGAGGGGCTAGTGCCCCTCAAAAAGAACATATGAAATAGTTTTGGTTGCCTCTTCTTTAAGTAGGCATATTTAAAATAGATGACAATGACGTCATACTGAGCAGCTGTGGGCGGCCTTGGGTAGACTTGTTTGGCAAGAGTGGATAGACTGCAATAGCAATAGCAAAGTGTAATGCATATCTGATAGTGGCAGCATTTTAAATATAGCGGGGGCGCGCGCGCGCGGGGGGGGGGGGGGGGCTCTCACCTACCACCTCCACACCACTGCAGGGGGTCCTTTAAGGTCTAGGTGGAAATATCAGTTTAGGAATGCAACAGTAATCAAACAAATCGATAGAAATAATCGATAATCAGTTTTAATAAAACGTTCACTTTTTGGCAGGGCTTCAGTAGTTAATCAGTTAGTTCATCATTTTGTAAACAAATACCAAAAAAAAGTAATCAATAGAATAATCGCTACGGACATCATGGATAGTTGCAGCCCTATATGTGGAGTCATGGAGGTATGATTTGTGTCAGGTCAGGTTTCATGTGGTTACACGAAACCTAATGTCCCTATTCTGGGCCAAACAATCGACAAAAGTAGTAGATCTACATTTATTTACCCAGGGTCGTAAGCTGAGCCCAAGTGCTCGTTTTCAGCAAAGCCCTGCACATAGACACGCACGCACGCACGCACGCACGCACGCACGCACGCACGCACGCACACACACACACACACACAGACACCCATGCATGCGTTGTGAGCATACATATCCATTTTGTGTAGGCCTACACTGCAGAGGGAAAGAGGAGGGGACTAAGTATACCCATGTCTGTCAACTATAGGGTTTAAGTGGTTAAGCTCCAGAAGTTCTACTTAGTTTTCAGATGTCGTTGATTTTCTCTTCATCAGAGTGAATGTGAGTATGACCAGCCCCAGTGGCCACGACAAGAGACTTTAAAAAGACCGGTTTCAGTGTCACAGCTGCGTCCTTCATAAAACGGAGCAGGGCAACAGGTGGGAATGATGTGTGTGCTAATCTTCCACATTATGGTTGTTGATAACGGACACTTGGCAACCAGTAAAACTCAGTAATTTAATATGGAATACATCAGCAATGTGACATTTGTACCATGGAAGAGGCAAAGGTTGGGAAGATTCTGTTAATGCTAATAATAGAAATCATCCATCATTCACTTTGGGTTTCTGTTACCAAAGGAATTTGGTGAGTGCCACGGCCCTCCAAAACAAGACATTGGGTGACCAGTGGGGGATTTGGGGATTATTTTTTTCTCTCGCTCTCCTTACTAAGGGCATGAAAATGTGGATTGTATTTCGCAGTGACAATCCATGCCAATTTTGGAAGACAAGGTCGCACAGACCGTCCTTCTTTACCCATCAAACCGAGCATGTGTCACATGGTTGGGTGGTAGTTTGGCCCTCTAGGCCGGGCCAGCACTTAGAAACCAAGTGATTCAACAACTGTGATTAGGCCCCATTTAGACTGCAGTCACATCCAGTCAAATCTGATTCAAATCTGATTTATTTCGCAAATCTGATCTTTTGGCCTGACCTTTCATTCACACTGCATTTGCAAGTGACCAGATTGGATGTGTGTGTTCAGACTGGTAGCCAAATGCATCCTGAATCAGATCTGTGCCACATCCAGATGGGAATCTGATTTTGTTTAAATAAGTCTAAACACAAACAAGTCACATGGAATCCGATTTCGATCAGGTTACTGCATTCCGACTGAGACAGAAATCCGATTTGAAACCACCTCTGAATGTGGCTCAATTTGCAAAAATCGGATTCCACGTGACTTGTTTGTTTGTGTAAATGGGGCCTTAGATATATAGACCTCTGCAGTTTAATTTGTCTCGACATGCTTCGGACACAAGGTAGGACATTCGGGACACACAGGCCTACAGTTCATATACTGTAGGCCTGTACTGTGTCTTCTGCACAACATCAGTACATCACCATCACCAGAATGCAGATTCAAAGTAGAGAATGCACGAAGAAAAGGCATAAAAAAAGCTTTGCTCGATGTGGTTTTTCGATCCCCCACCACCCCAACAACGCCCACACTCTGTTCCCCCTCCCTCTCTTGCCTGCCTGGCCGCTGGCATGCTTCAGGTGTTCCACAGTCAGGCCCTGTGATTAGTCTAATTTGCATAAGTGTTGGGCGAGCGTCGCACCTGTTGCCCCTGCGCCGTGCCTGCAGCCGTGGTCCTTCAGCGGGCTGACAGGCCTACAGCAAAGTACGACTCCAGCATAATCCATTCTGCTTACAACAGCGGCGCTGCTGCTTTCCGCTGGTACAGGACAAGGGTCGTTTTTTTCCCTCCCTTCCTCGTTCTCATATCCGCCGCCATGCTTCTGATGGCTCATTACTGGGCCATTCATAAATATTGCCAGCCACTGTCCAATCCCCCCCCCCCCCCCCACCATCACCACCTGCCCCCTCGCCACCACTTCCAGGGGCTTTGGTGGTTGAAAGATTTATCTTCCTCTTTTACAGCCCACTATTGTTTTCACAAGCTATAGGCCCCTCTCTCAGCAAGCCCCCACCGACACCTTCTCTTACCTGCCAATGAGGTGAGTAAAGCTTTCCGTCTATCCCCCTCCTCCAACTAACAGCCCCCCACTCCCCCCCCCCCCCACCCCCCTTTCACATGACAACCTGCCCGTTTATGTTTGCTCCATTTGGATTAGAAACAGCTGGGCCAGAAGAAAATCAAGTGACACGGGCCACACAGCATGGAAGGTGGGGGGAAGGTGGGGGGAATGTGATCCCACTCGATTGTTGAGAGTTTATATAACGAGTGATGACAAAGTGCTTTATGACTTTGCAGCGTTTGCTGGGCCCTGCGACGGAGAGGCCTTATACAGGCACAGCCCCCCCGGTGACCTTGACTTGTCAAACGCTCTAATTTTCACCAGTAGTCAGTGTTCAGCTGCTGTTAAGGACTAGCGAGCACACTGATTTTAGACAGTCAGCTACAGCCTCTGGAGGTGACCCATGCTTACCTACGCCATTCACTGTGATTCACTGTGTTATTGATTAAAAGCCCTATGTACTTTGTCGTACAATGAAGGGCGACAATAGACGATCTACAAGCCTGCGATGCAATTCGTTGTGAGCATTCAGATGATATGATGATTCAGATATGAAAACCTGCATTTCCGTGTGTCACGTCACACAGAAATGCACGCCTCGTGACATCACGCCGTATAGGGCGGCGGTGGCTCAGGGGTAGAGTGGCTTGCATGGTTTCCGCCGCCATCGGTGTATGAATGTGTGTGTGAATGGGTGAATTGATGCACAATCTATGTAAAGCGCCTTGGATAAAGGCACTATATAAATGCACCATTTTTCCATTTACGCCTCCATATATGGTCACGTCTCATGACATCACGCCTCCATCTCCATATATGCGGCTGACCTGTTCTGACATTCCATATGTTGATCCTTCCCCACCCATCCAAAAGGGAGACATGTCCATTCAAACTCTAGACGGGCCCGCCCCAAAGTTGTTAGTTTTCGCCGGCCCAGCAGCCACCGAAAACTAGAGTTCTCAACAGGCCCGAAACTTAAGACCCGGCCCTACCTGGGCTCATCAAACCCTGTGCACTCAAGACACTGCCCCCGCTGCCACCCTTAGATCTCCATATATGAAGCTGACCTGTTCTGACATTCCATATGTTGATCTGACCTCATCAAACCCTGTACACTCAAGACATGCTCCATATATGGCCAGACCTCATCAAACCCTGTACACTCAAGACACGCTCCATATGTGGCCAGTACAGAATTCATTCCATATGTTGGAATCTGATCTGACCCCCCATGGCAAAGCGCCAGCGCTCGCCCAGCAGTCCACCGTCACCCAGGCAGATGCGCACATGCGACCTCGAGGTCGCTTCTCGCACTCAGGGCGTCTTAGAAGAAGAAGAAGAAGAATACATTTTTGAAATAATTATTTAAAACAAATTTAAAAAATTATATTTTAAAGAAAATATATAATACATGCCCAAAATAGGGACGCCAGCAGGTTGAAAGGGGTTAGCACTGCTATCAAAGACCTACAATGTGTGAAATATGAAACCACACTACAGGATTTGAAAAGGATCTGAAAACTTCAAAAAGGCTATAGCTGTAGCTGATTTCCATTGCATAAAAAGTCCAAATAAACCTATTCCCTATAGGCAAAGAAACAATAGCTGCAATCCTTGGCTATTTTCGAACGATAGCTGCAGTGTGACCTGTTGGTCATGATAACATCAATCCAAGAATGGATTCCCTCAGTGTAAAGGGATATTTCCAGAGGGGTAAGGCACCCGGTGGTGTTCCACAGGCCTCGTGACACATCAAATCTGACATCAAAGTGTTCCAATTCCGCCTTCTCATATGCTGCACGCCACATGCAGCTTATCTCAAAGGGAAGAGGAAGGGAAAGAATTCCACCACGCCCCCTTTCTCCGCCGTCTATGACCTTTGCCAATGCAAAGTTTTTAGGGGACACTTCCTTTGTGAGACGAGTAGCAGTGCTGAAGTTCTCTGGGAGCCAATGAGTGGTGGGTGGAAGTTAACCGTTTCCGTCACCTCAATCATAGTGATGGAGAAACAACACTGTTCCAGGCTCAGTCTTTGAGGGTTGAAAGGACTTAAGGTCCCCCTAGTCTCGCGTGGCCAGACTGTTGCCTCCCACAATTTTCAAATGTTTCCAGTCATACAGTCTGGACTGGAGAAATGGAAGCTCTGATCATGAGCAAGCGATAAAGAGGAAGTATAGCCTCCTCCCCACTTCCGTTTTGTCGTTACAGTCGCGCAAATTTATCCTAATATAAACCAGTAAGACGCCTGGGGGCGAGAAGCGTGCACTGGCCATATATGGAGCGTGTCTTGAGTGTACAGGGTTTGATGAGGTCAGATCAACATATGGAATGTCAGAACATCCATCTTCAACCGCTTATCCGTAGTCGGGTCGCGGGGGAACAGCTCCACCAGAGTGTTCCAGACTTCCCTCTCCAGAGCAACATTAGTGACTTCCTCCTGGGGGATCCCGAGACGTTCCAAGGCCAGTGAGTCTCCTCCAACTGCGCCTTGCTCTGCCCCGGGGTCTCCTCCCAGTGGGACGTGCCTCGAGGACCTCCCCGTTTGTGCTGTGTGAAGAGTGCATCCGATGTCGTTCCCTGATCTCGCGACCTCAGTCTGTGTAGTAAGGACAACAAAGTCTGGCGTGTATAGCCCGCGTATTACACAGCATGGAGTTTCAACCATGTAGTGCTCATGCATGCCGTATGCGTTTCTCGTGTGAAGCTAGACCCACGGATAGCCCTCTGACTGTCTGCAGTGCATGGGCTAACAACCCTCTGACTGGCTGCAGTGGGCTAACAACCCTTGCATTGATCCAAGGAGACACTCAGCCCTCTAACCTGCTGAGTGCTCAGTTCCAACCAACAATGGAGTTCAGAGCGCGTCAATACACTATCCTATTGAGTGCTCTCCGTTTAGCAGCAAGATTGATGAGGTTAAGGCAGCTAACCAGAGAGCCAAACGGTGTCAAAATCAAGGTTCCGCTTTGGGCAAACAAGTCCTCTGTGCACTACCAATGTTGGTGCTACTTGCTGGGTAATACTCAAACTCTGTTCTGGACGGGAGTCTTTTTCTTATTTGCAAGTGTGACTTGTGTTTGAAATGGTACTGTATGCAAACTGCAGAGGATGTTGACCGGTGTGCCTTCCCTCTAAAGATGGAGATGAGAATGGGAGATTAGGATAGAGGAGGCTTTCTGGGCAGGAATGCATTGCAAATCCCATAAGACACTAAATGATGTACAAGTGCATTTATTACAGAAGGCCCCTATAAATCTAAGGTTGGCCTGAACTCCAGGGAGAGGTTAATGGATTACAAAGGGATGCCGTATCGAACCTCTGAGAAGTTTATACACCTCATCAATATGTGAAACGCTATTGATCATTCAGACCTTGACAAATTAAATTCATAAACTTGATAATGCATTGGAATATTCAGAATGCCCCGGTATAAGAGAAATTGCCATTTTCTTCCTATGAAGCTTGTCTAGCATCAGGGTTTATTGATGTGATCCTTATTGGCAAGTCCATAGAAAATATATAGCATAGTGCTTATTCTGGGAAAACAATTGAGTAAAATGTGATTTGAACTACAAAAAGAAGAGAAAAAAAATCCATCGTCTCCGACTCCTATTCACTCATATTGAAGATGTAACTAGAAAAGGGCGCTCTGCAGAGTACATATCTCCGCCAGGCTGGGTTGCTCACCCAGGGCTGTGAAAGTAATGGGTTGCATCCGTCAGGGGCAGAGGAAGCGTTGGAAGGATATAGCAGTTCCATGACATAATGGTTCAACCTTTCGCAGTTGGGGTGCCCCCTATGGTCAGAAGTGAAGATGCGTTTGGAGATGTGCTCAACATCCACACGTTTCCTATAGGGAGCTTTCTGGTGAAAAGGGGGTGTTTGAGTTATGGGCATCAATTCATTTGAGGGATCAAAAACTATGTGGGAGCACAACTTGACAGAAATCAGAAAGGGTCATATTAGTCTAGCTACAATACAACATTTTTTGGAAGCCAATTACGGTACAAGCAAAAAGTGTGAAATCTCAAAAACTTGTTGAGTGTACCTAATTTGGTTTCTTTAAATCCAGTGTTGATTTTGACAGCAAATTTTGATTTTAGTTTTAGTCATAGTCTCTTGAATAGCTTTCATTTAGTTTTAGTCACATTTTAGTCAGCTGGAATGTTTTAGTGTCTAGTTTTAGTCAACTAAATATCATTTAGTCGACTAAATCTACAGTTGATTTAGTCGACTAAAATGTATTTTTCTGGGCCTTGATGCCGTCGTAATGACTGATTTTACACTTGCTGAAAATAGCCGATCTACAAGCTCACAACGTGTCATGCTGCGACATGTTGTGAGCTTGTAGAAATGGTTCCGTGTTGTTTAAAGGTCCCTCAATATCCGACTCAAATTTAGGGTCAATCAGAAGATGTGTTATTGTGTTCACAACGTTTGTAAATTAGGCCCCTCCCGCAAGTATTGAGAGGCAAAATAGCAAAAAGCGTATTTTGAAGAAAATACAAAATGGTAGAAATGGGCATGGCCTATATGGAGAGTTGCAGCATGATTCAAGGAATCCAGAGGGCGGGGGACGTTTTAATTTGATTGGTTCAAGAGTTAAAGAACAAAATGTAAAGCAGGCTTCGACCATGGGGTCGATTTGAAAATCTTGGGGTTGCATGAGAGACACACTCCATGCACGGGTGAAAACAAAATCTCTGCCTCCTGGCCTGGCAGAGCTAATGATAGCTCGGATTTAATATGAGACTTTTTGAGACAACAGATGAAAATGATTTAGGACTTTAGACAATTCAGAATAGACGCATCATGTAGGCTATACTGTTGCAGCCAGGCAGGTGTGCTACAACTCTGTTCTTTTAAATCAAAGGCAAATACCTTTCTGTTTGCTGCAGACAAAAACAAAAGTAGAAGTATTCCGCATTGTAAATGTATTATTTTTCTGTTATTTTACTTGCTCTTATTTTTTGGCTTTATTGCTTTTCATTACTCTCGTCATAATGTCTTAATGTATTATGTAAATCACTTTGAATTGCTTTGTTGAAATGTGCAATACAAACAAACTTGCTTTGCCTCGCCTATTGCTCAAATCTAAGCTGTCAAAATAAAATGTGATTGATATTAATCAAATTAATGCTCCTAGTTCATGACATCCCTTTTATGGTACTTAAAAAAAAAATCTCAAGATTAATTTATACTCCATTGCGCAAGGCGTTGCTTGCCAAAAAAGTCAATGCTTAGTCTTATTCTCAAGAACTGATTTGAATTGAAGGTGACCAAAAGCAGCTAGTGATAAATGGGATTTATTACAATTACAGTATATACATTTCTGGTTGATATCAGACAATTATAAGCAGGGTACAGAGACACTTAGGACCACTTCTTTTCTACTTCATTATCCCCCCTCATCAGCCCAACTTAGTCGTTCATAACCAGTTGTAAACAAGAATAAACAGTGAAAAAAAAAACCCCATCTCATTTCATTTTACAGTATTATGCTCTACTGTCAAGTGAAAATAGGCGTTTGACAGTCTGCAGTCTGTGTACAGTTGGAGGCCATCGATATTGTCCTTTTCTTTTTGCTGAGGTTTGCGTGATCTGCGCAAAAGGACAGTTAACCCATTTTGGGTGGGAACCCCTTTTGGTGTTTTAAACATTGTTATAATTTAGCTATTGAAAAATAGCAGATCTACAAGCTCATAGCGCGCCACCGAGTGGCGCGCTACGAGCTTTGTAGGTCTGCTATTTTTGAAAAATCGTGGAGGATTTAGAAGGATTTTTTTAAATTTTGAGGTCAGGCCTAAATGGGTCAAATGATAAGGGACAATATCGGTGGCACCCAACTGTAATTGTACCAGCACAGTATGAAGGTATGTGAAAGGAGGTGAAAAATGCCATTAGAGTTGATACCCCTTCTTCTCCTCAATCGTGCGCTCTTTTCTCGTCAGCTGGAGACCCGAGTGAGCCTCCGCACTCTGAGCCAGACCAGGCAGGCACACCAAAAGAAAAGAAAGTTCTGCAACTTCCATCTGTGGCGGCGCTCATTTTTTTCTTTTTTTTTTACCACAGATTAATTACAAAATATTGGCTGCGTTTTGCGTAAAGATTGCTCACTGTGGGAGGCCCCTACATAATTTGGACCGGAGGGTTTGTCACGGAATATAATATAATGCAACAGGGCTTTCGGTATTAGATTTCCGCTTTTAGCCTCCTTGACATTTCAAGCTGCATGAACTAATACATCTGTTATTTGTTGATCATTTGATTATTAACATACTTCACAAACCAAATCAGCTGCCCTGCTGGAGACAGAGATGCCGCTGAGCAGACAGCCTGGGCTTGTTCACCCCCCCCGCAATCCCCCTGCCCAGAGACACACACACATGCACTGCACACATACTGTATGCAGGCACGCACGCACACATACGCACGCACACAGAGAAGCACAATTCAGCTGTCAGTGAAAAATAAAGAGTGGGGGGGGGGGGGGGGGAATGAAAACGCATTTATCTGCCACCCCGTCCTGCTTTGAGTGTATGAACACAGTCTGTGACACCGGCATGGAACAAAACCCGTCATCACATTCTAATCTCAAATTTCAGGGCTTTTATTTCACCCAAATGCCACTCTGCTGGCCTTGTGAATTATTGACAGACTGACACCAATGCGAAAGGACACATAAAAGAGGCTAAAAGCTCCATGCCCTGGAAGAGCCTGTCCTCTCCTATTGCCGCCAGCAGGGAAGACGGGGGCTGTGCTCATGATTCTCTGGAACCTCATGGTGACTTTGAGACTATACGAAGTGCCTCCGAATGACTCCTGACCCAAAACTGTGGCACACAAGCGGGGGTTGGAGACGTGCCATGTACTCTACTGTACCGCTTCTTTGGTCTGTCACTACTGCTAGCTCCTTGTAGTCACTGTGGCGCTGCCAGAGGCTGAGCAGCCATGTGTGACTTATCAACTCATGAGCCGATGAGGTACTGCATACAGGTTCTTGAACGTATATATATTTTTTGTGAATATTGCTCGTTCATTTCTTGTTAAGCTGAAATCCCACATTCAAACTGAAAGTAAATTGAGGTAAGCTGAGACTGCACGTCAACTACGTAGGTTGCTTCACCCCCTTCCCACCCTGCTCCTTTTTGCTCTTGATTAAAAGGTAATAATACAAATTTAAAAAATAATAATTGTTGAGAGAAAATAAAACAAAACAAAACAAAACAAACAAAAAAACAAAAACAAACCGATAACATACAACTGAGAATGATTCACTCAAGAGGAGCAAGTAAATGAAACAGACCAGTGGACTGAAATGAGAAGCTGTGTTGGGACAGTATTGTTGTTGTGTGTGGTGTCTGTGCTGACAGTTCTAATCCACCTCGCTCTCATTGCTCGCCCCCTCAGGCCTCCTCAGTTTGTCCACCTGCTCGTTGATCTGTCCGTCCCCGCCGCGGCGGTCCTCCGTCTGCATGCTCAACAGCTCCCCTTCCTCCACACGGCTCACATCCTCCTCCTCCTCCTCCTCCTCCTCCTCTTCATCACCATCATCCTCGTCGTCGTCGTCATCTTCCTGCTCCTCCTCTCGTTCCTTCCTCTCCTCCTCCCCCTGCACCTCCATTCGGACCTGGTCTTTCAGGTCCAGCGGGAGCGTCATGGCTCCTCCCAGGCACAAGCCGCTGCCACCGGCGGCGTGTCCGTTGATGGTGGCGACGACGTGCGCGCCGTCGGGGTCCCCCAGGGCGTCCTGGTGGGGGCTGTGGTGGCCATCTTTGATGGGGGAGGAGCCGGCGGACTCGTTACTCACGGGGGAGATGTCGCTGCTGCTGTGCGTGTGGTTGACGGACGGCGGGCTGGAGGCCGGCTTCAGCGGGATCTGCCACGACGGAATCTTGGGAACGGAGGGCGTGGCAGGGAACTGCCTCCTGTGTGGCACAGACAGGACAAAAGGGTAAAATCAGCTCTCAATGGCTTCCGACAGAAATATGGGGAAGCTTCCCTCCCCTACTTTACATGAGTTGGGCGTTGTCATGCACTACTACGCGCTGAAAAACCATCCCACCAGCCGCCTCGTAGCATAGTGATCTAGTGACTCAACTTCCAATCCATACCTCCCAGGTTCGAATCCTGCTTGCGCCACAGTTTTTGTGCCAACCGCAAACAACTTTTTTGGACGGTAAAGTAAAGTTTTAGACTGTGACACGGTTACGGTTAGTGTTAGGGTTTGTGAGGTTAGGGTTAGTGTTAGGGTTTGTGAGTTTAGGGTTAGTGTTAGGGTTCAGAAAAACATTTATCACACTGTATTTCTATCAGAAATGCATTACTCAGATGGTAATTCGGTCAGAAAGGCAGTTACCAGACTGGTAATTCTGTCACTGGTCAGAAGCAGTTGAGGGCTGATTTCACCCCACTGCACAGACAGGACAGGAGGACAGAATCAGGCCTGATCACAATGACACCAAAGCACTGCTGTGATCAAAGTGCTTGAAAAGTGCACAGCATGTAATCAACAGTAACTGGGCGTGTTTTGCGGCAAAAGAAAGAGCCACTGTTCAAAGTAAGATGTTCAAATGAGAACAGACCATACACGTCTTTTTGTCGCTAAATTGCCAGATGTTTGTCACACCTGGTAAAGATGGTCTAAAATGTTTTTAATTGCATCCTCTGCAGCGTTTTCAGATCAAAAAACTCAAAGCCGTATCTTAAAAGGGATCATCGCCGACGACAACAGTTTACAGTGGTTTGGTTTCGGATCATTTGAAAAGAAGGGGAACCAGTTTAGTGACAGATGGATGTTGTGATTTACCCCTTCACCAGAAAAGTAATTGTGAGAGACAGGGAAAAGTGTAGAAAACAAATGACCTGAAAGGCCTTATTGCAAACAAAACGCGCTCAACCGTACTGCTCTATGGCAATTTTCTGACTTTCGTCAGTTTTCAGACTTAAACCATTATATTACTTGAGGCTTCATTAGCAGCAATGATATATAATGATTGCATGCTAATGGCTAGCATAAATCAGGAGATCCATTTGAAAGTAGTGACAGGCGGTACCTGACTGAGGCAAAAGAACGGGAAGAATTCTAATACTATTCAATGAGACCTTTGACAACATAACCTCCTTTAAACCTGTAATGCATCTTCAAATTTTAAATTTTCACCCGATACCTGATGTACATGATGGTGCTTTTCATATTCATACTGTATATTCGGCTATAATATCAACATTACCTACTTACCAAAAATATTTGTGCCTCTATTCATCGGGACTGACTACATTAAAAGGGTCATACCAGGTCGGAAGGTTCAAGGTTCAAATGTATCTGTCAGCAATACCAATCACAGAGTTCGAAGGTTTGGAGATTAAGCAAAAGTGCCAAAGTTGAGATGAATTGGACATGTGTGGACTGTGGAGGAGGGATGAGGGGCATATTGAGAGAAAGATGCTGGAGATGAGGCTGCCAGACAAGGAGAGGAAAGAGGAAGGCCAAAGAGGAGGTTTATGGATGCAGTGAGAGTAAGAGGACTGTATGAATCACAGCATATCTGAATATCCACAGAAACAGATGATCTGCTGTGGCGACCGCTGATGGGTATTTATTAGCACATTAGTACAATTGTGGTTGACAGCATTGATGCACATTCATTGTTCTTCAATATGCCGTCTATCACAACTGTACACATTTGTAGCACAATTTGTGAGCTATACTCTCAGGAAGGATGGCATGCTCATGTGATTGGTAAAGTAAACCACACATGTGCGCACACATGCATATATGTATGCAATGCATTTACAAAAAAAATATTACATCCAAATTGCCTTGTTTCACATACATCCTTACCATAATTCGTTGCTGTCGGGAGGAAACCTCCTAGCTAAATTTTTTAGGTTTTTATTTATTTTTGCATAAATCAGTGCTATTGAACACCTTTTACGTCTGTGTGTTGTTTTGAAAATATTGAACCAATAGAAAGTAGTAAAAAACGCTTTGGACAAAACCGCTTAACTCCATTGGACCCTCAAACTGTCTGCTAAAACAACTAACTCCACCACCTCTCCCCCTCTCATGCAAGTAATTAACAATATATAAACGCACTACACCAACTTTGATGAGGCAGAATTGCTTTGTTTTCAAAATATAAGGTTTTATTAATTTCCTGAAAAAAATATATTTTTCATTTCCTGAAAAACAAACATTTTGGAGTTAATTGGTTTCTTCCCGATAGCAGAGATATAAAAGATTAAGAATGTATGCTTACAAATACATCATGCTAGACATGGCCAACAGGGGGTTGCCAAGCATTGTTCTGTTGCTCAGGGATGTGATCAGGAACTTAAAAAAACAAAAACAAGAATTGATTACATCAATTAATTACAAGCTGCTGCCTTATATCCCATGGCTGAGAGGTCGGCTAGAGGCAAAAAGTGTGTGGTTGCCTAGAGACGAGGCAGCCAATCAGGACTGTCAGTACAACCAATGAGAAACATAGGTCTCAACTACAGCAAGTGGGCGTGAAAGCACCGCAGAGAGAACATTGCCCAGCTGTGCTTACACAGCAGCTGGTAAAAAAGCAGGGGAACAAAGTGTCTCCCGTACCCACATTAGATATAGACGACATAGAGATCTAGTTACCTGCTGAGCAGTAGGCCTTTCAAAGAAGCTATCTCACCCTTCAGCTCCACAACGCTCTGACTGTCAAGGATACGGTTGGTTGCAGAGGATGCCTGTGAGATAGAGTAAATGAGATATCGTTTAACAACGGTCAACCTGGCGACCCCATTTTTTGGAATGTCACTAGTATAGGCAAACATTTTTTAAATTCACCGCGCACGCACGCACGCACGCACGCACGCACGCACGCACGCACGCTCTCTCTCTCTTCAGGTAATATGGATGGTTGCAGTAGAGGGTTGTGGACATGTTCTGCACTTCTTTCACCGTTTCTTGTGCTTTCACTTACTGTAATTGTAAAATGAGGAAGCAATTTGTACAGAAAGGGAGAAAAAAGTTCTGTTTGAGGGTAAACACATACAGTATATGCAAATCCCCATAGATGCATGATCTTGTGTAGCCATCAGTTACCATAGTACAACTTCACAATAGTCTGCCTATGAGGCTGCATGTTATGACAGAAGGGAAGACAAACAGCCCTAGTACTGTCATCTTTACGGCCATAAAATGGCTACTGAGAGTGAATCATGCCATTTTTACATAATTTTCCATACCGCCTAGGAAAGATATGGGCAGGCCAGGAGTTTTGGATAATGGCCTCATCTTGAACAATGGCATCATTCATGAGGGCAGACCTTAACTTGGCAGTTTGTTTTGTTCTTTTTGTCTTTTATCAAAGGTGAGTGTTATCATTGCACTTGGCATAGCACGAATTGCTACAGGGGAGCGACGGCTAATTGTCACATCACGCAAAATATTTGAATGGCAAATTGCTGTTGAAAAAAACGTCTCTGTGGACTTATATTTTTCCGGGCAGGGGCATCAATTGTCAAGAGGAAAATATAAGCCGATGTGTGTTTTGACGATAAAACGCACACCAATGTAAAGGTGATGGCAACGACCTTCTTAGGTTGTTAGTGTGCAACTCGCAAGCAAACTCTCAGAGAACACAAACGTGTGGCATATTAAGTGGGCATGCGATTGAAAATTCACACAGTAAACTCCTCGGTGTGAATTTAACTCTTGAGAGCATAGAAATGGACCTGCATAGACCCATAAGAGAACAGGATCTTACTAGTACATCCTGGAAACGGGTTTTTCTTTTCGTTTTCCAGGCGGCTGATGTTGGAGCTGATTGCACCTGCATTCCTCTATCTATTCCCTTCCCTCAGTCTATTCCTGAAGAAATGTACAAACTGGCTAGGAGAGAGTACCAGGGGGAGTGTGTGTGTGAGTGTGGGGGGGGGTCTCAGGATAAAAGAAAGCTAAAAACTGTAATTAAGACTCTCCTGACTCACCAGAGGCAGCTTGTTAGGAAGAGCAGACCCCCTATCGAGGGGAGAGGGATAACTCGGACTCTATCGCTTGTAATTAAATCTAAGAGAAATTAATTGAATCACATCTGAAAGGGATCAGACTCATTTACAGTGGAACGAGGGAGGGAGGGAATAGAAGGAGAGGAGAAGAGAAAGGAGAGAGAATCGCAGAAGAGATGGCAGGGTTGGAGTAGGTGAAAGTACACATATTTTTGGCGTCTTATCAGCTCCTAAACCTGGCTGATTAAGACAATGTTTTTTAGAGGTGGCGCATTGGAGGCCTGGTGAGGACACTCTTATTACAGCCTTCACCTCATTAGAACCGTCCTAATCCCTCCGCCTCCCTAAGGCAGCCACATAATAAGGCTGGAATCTGCCTCGCTCTCATTTTACCTTTGGAGGGAGGAAATGTATAATTGCTCCGAGCCTAAAGACTGGGTCTGTTCCTTAAGAAGGGGAGGACATTGTATGTCTACATGGTTTCGCCATGAACATGGCGTCAGCCACACTTGACATGTGGTTTCATAAAAGAGATGGTTCATAACAAAAAACAATATAGCGTAGGATTTGTAAAAGAAAACAAAGGAGCAGAGCATTTTCTTAACCACTTATGGCCTATATATTTTGTGGCATGACGAATAGCAAAGGATTTCCGTTCTACAAGCTCACAACGTGTTGCATTGCAAAGAGGTTATGAGGTTGTAGATTGGCTATTATATCTTAATATACCGTCGCTGTCTGGCAGAAACCAGCTGACGAAACGAAAATATTGGACCAATGAAAAGTATTAAAAAAGCACTTCTGACAAAACCAGCTAACTCCATTGGATCCTCAAACTTTCTGGCAATGCAGCTAACTTGTTAGCCGGTTTAGCCCTGCAGGATTAGGTTAGGTTGGAGATCCATTGTCAGCTGTTCTTATCAATGATGGAAAAAAAACACTTGAGCTGGATGTTTGGAAATTTACATTTTGTAACACTCTGTGTGGGGGTTCCCGGAACTTCCAGACCCGCAGGAACGCGCCCAGGGTGCCGGCCCGGTTCCGG
The DNA here is from genome assembly GCF_951216825.1 of Electrona antarctica. Lineage (NCBI taxonomy): Eukaryota > Metazoa > Chordata > Actinopteri > Myctophiformes > Myctophidae > Electrona > Electrona antarctica. The sequence continues at coordinate 43,823,381 of NC_136807.1, forward strand.
CGAGCCGTCCCGCGTCCGAAACGGTCGAGAAATGACAGAGTTACTGTGTGGGGGAATTAGCAGACAACTCTCTCTCTCTCTCTCTCTCATGCACGCTCCACATTGTAATTAGCAGGCAAAAGTGCAACACTATCTCTCTCTCTCCGTTTCTAGCACAACAGCGCCACTTTTGCCCCTACTGGTACCCTAAACATAGGGACGGACATAGAGATGGACAGGAGGGACATATGGACATAGGGAGGGACATATGGACAGGGAGGGACAGAGTGGTTGCACCACTCAGAAATATAGTATATATATATATATATATATATATATATATATATATATGCTTTATATCAAAAGCAGAGGCATGGATCCACAGGTTTGCGCAATTATTCTAAACATAACACCAAATGTCAGTATTTGATCAAAAAAGGTATATTATTATTTATAAGAGTATTTTTTATTATTTAAATTGAATATTTTAAAAGAGGATATTAGTCTAGTCTGTAAGATTGGCAGTAATATATATGTTTCTTTTACAGTGTAAATCCACAGAGATTCCTGTTAACTGGTGTAATAGCATTGTAACTAATATGTCTCGGGTGGTTGCCTGGATATGATAGGGGTCAGCCCCTTTCGGCTGCTTAACTAAGCGCTTCAGGGAAAAATAAATAAATAAATATATATATATATATATATATATATATATATATATTACAAGCACACACAAAAAGAGCCTCAACTAGCAGCACCCAAGGACGGCAACGCACATCCAGCTAAATGAAGATAAATGCCTATGGACCATTAGCAACAAGATAAGATCTTTAACAAGCCTTGTTTAAGAGTGTCTGAAGGCAAATTAATTCACAGTTACTCTGCCGGCAGACAGTGTGCTTTTGTGTAATGCATGTATATTTATGATAGAATTAGTTTCAAAAGGAAATTCCCAGAGGAGCATTTTTGAGTGGAAAACACTGGTACAGTGCAATTGATTTCAGTCTATTTATGCACTTTCCCACTGGCAGTTCATCTCGCGCAAGCAAAGAGAGGGCGGTTTTCTAATCTTCTATGTGCATCCACTAATAAAGAGAACTATCAAGCAGTTGCGACGGCGGGGCAAACACTGTTAACTGGCAGATTTGTAATGATAATGGAGCAGAAATAGACCGGGCTGTTTAACATTAGAGACGAATCAGCCCGAAGCAAATTCATCCTTTAGCCAGCCATTTAACATTTAACAGCAGTGGTAAGAAGCAGCTACACGATAATACCCTTAAAGAAGTCATGATTACAGAGAAAAATGGCAAAAGAGTCAATTTGTCCCAGCCCCTGGAGCCTTATACGCACTGTGTGTGTGTGTGTGTGTGTGTGTGTGTGTCTGTATGTGTGTGTGCGTGTGTAAATACAAGTCAGGCTGACTCTCTAAACTGACTCCCATAACGAGGTCCCCAGCTTGGGGACACTGTACGCACACAGCAATTCAGTGGTTTCCTAACTATAAGAAATGTTTACTTAGCAGCTGAGGGAACAGAAGTCTCCATGTGTTTTGGGTTAAAGGCACATTTCCGCGCTGAGAGGTGTAATTGCCGAGCAGCGTGGCGCACTTCGAGCGAGATGCGGCGAGGCGAAACCAGAAAGCCACGAACGAACGGCGAATGATAAGCAGCTCCACGGCTCCCAACATGTGTTTCTAATCACGCGCCCCGGGACCTGAAAACAATTTCCCAATTTCCCCTATGGCCCGAGACAACAGAGGGACCGTACGCCGCCTCGCGAGGAAAATTTAAGATCCAACACTATAGCTATAAAGCAGAGTTTATGATTTGTTTAATGGGTGTTTTGATGTGAAATATACTTTTTATACACTGCCGCCGTCCAACAAGGCACTCATGGCAAATGAAGTAGACACTTTTTAATCCAATCTGTGTATCGGCGATGAAGAATGAAAAGAAAAAACATCCTCGGTCGCTCTGTGCCTTGGAGGTAGCTCATTGTTTAAAGTGGGGCCTTGTTGCTTGGCTGAGTGAGCGTGAACCTTCAACGTGTTCCGTTTTAAGTCTGCGTGGGTTCAATTAGGGCGTTGTTCCCACGCAGAAAACACACTCGCGCACGGCTGATGTACGCCGACACTCCTTTCAAGTCGGTTTAGAGAAACGGTGTGCCGTGTGGGGGAGAACAGCCTAAACGGCGCAACATGAGCTATGAGTCGTCGGTTTTTGATGAACCTCATCCAGGGGAGAGATTCATATTTTTCTTCCCCTGTTTGGGCCAAAGCAGATGTGTTCACATATGTTTTCCTGCAGGATCCAGATGCTACACTCAAACACCCATGTGCTTAACAAGCTGTGGACATAAAACATTGTCTAAGATAGACTCTTTTCTCAAAGCACTTCTTTTTTTAGGGCCCAGGAGCATAAAGCGATTTATGACTGCTGTTATAAAAAGCAAGCAACGCTTCGTCCTCTCACTTCAGTTGAGTAGTATTTGATGTGGTGCATTTTAAGGCAACGGTCGTGGACCTAAACTGTTATAATCCTGAGCAGATTATGAACATGGCCAATAAAAATCAAGGTGAGGGCGACCAGTGTTATGACTGAAAATGATGATGCCATGACGAGATGCACCATATTGTTTTTGATGGTGCACAATAAGGCTGTCTATCTTAGCTGGTTATGGGTGACGCAGGAGTTTTCATTCCAATGCGATTCCAAGAAGCCTGTGGGTCCTTGTCACAAGAACATGCACTGTATAGTTAATGGGGGATTTGACCCAGCGACCTTCCTGTTACCGAAACGTTTCCAAACTCATGAATACTCAGCTTGAACAACAGTTCAAACAGCAGATCTTAACACGTTTATAATTAAGGCCAGTGTATGTTTTCACCAGTTTCCAGGGCAAATGTTTTTTTTTGTTTTTGTAAATAGAGTAGAAAGCAGAAACAGATATTTGTTTTTGTGTAGCCAAAAATGCTGAATCGTGGAACTGTGAGGTAATGAGAAAAGGGTGCCGAGTTGACGATGAGGGCGTTACCGTCGTTACCTCTGCTGTGGTCAGTTCCTGGGACAGCTCTTGAATCCTCTGCTGCTGCTGGACCAGGAGTTCCTGGACCGCGGCCAGGGTCTGCTGGAGCTGGTTCACTGTGGATGGACACGCACACACACACACACCCGTTGGATTTCATTAGTTATGAGTACTTACTTCCATTGAATAAAAGTAATCGACCACCCCAAACTAACCCTAACCCACAACACTACATGCCTGCATAACCTTAAGTGTTTATCTAAACCTAATTATTATAACCTCTAGACCTGAATTCCTACAAACATTATGTACAGTACAGTACAGTACATCCTAAAAATGCTGGAAAGCACAACCACACACAAGAGTATGATGCTATCTCTAACATCTTTGTCGTGTACTTTGTCATATTGTAAGTTACATTATTTATTTACATTAAAATAAATAAATAAAATATTTAACAAATACTCTCTTCCCTTAATATCATGTTTTCCTGCTCCTTCAGAGATCAGAGGAATATTGTCTAGGTGCAATTCAGTTCTGATGCTTGAACTCCATACTCTTGCAGTGGTTCGTTATTTGGAAACTTGTGCTACACCTGCATTTGTTTTTTTGTGGCTTTCGCCTTTATTTATTTATTTTTGTAATGGAGGGATAGACAGTAGGCTGACAAGAAATGGGGAGAGAGATGGGGCGGTGACATGCAGTAAAGGCCGTCGTGATCGGGAGTCGAACCCGCGGCACACTGCCAGACTGGATTACCAGCCAAGGTGCCTGGACCGCTGAGCCACGACCCCAGGCCTACACCTGCATTTGTGTTGCAAGTGTTATAGGAGCATCAGCTGAATCTGAGTCTGTCTAAAATATGAAATCCACACATGCAGCAGGATGAGAAAATATTGAGTTCTGACCTAAGGTCTAAATGGGAAACGGAACACTTCAGAAGTGTTGGAGTTAGTTTCATGTCATTGATCAAAGCTATCCTCCAAGAATTGTAATCAAAGCTAATAACCAGTAACTTCAGTCTGAGCTTTTTGGTCACAGAGGCGTTGGAGAGGTGGGGGGGGGGGGCTATTTTTGAGCATAGGATGGAGATATTAATCTTTAGTGTCTGAACTTAAATCAAATAACAGTCTCTAACCTTCCATTATCCACCCAGACACTGCCTTCTAATGCATCTTAAGTCCTTAAACGATCAACAAAGGGAAAAACAAAGGCTCTCATTTGGGAGGAGGCTGCCAGACAAAATGTCCCTCCTAATCCCAATAAATATTGCTCTTTTTCCATTGACTTTGAAGATTGAATTAGTTCAAGTGTTTGGTGTTGGAAGAGGGTGTATGATTTCAAATAACACCGGGCACAGTTTGTTGCCCCCTGCTTCCAGTCACCCGCGTATTACCAAACAATGCATTAAGTTTCCCCGAGCTGATTGTATTACAGAAAACCAATAAACATTCATATAAATCATGGGCGTGTAAAGTGTTAAATCAAGCCTAATGGGATTAACATCAACAGATATTGTGGCGGTTGGTCCACTAGCTGCGGGTGTCGGCCCCAATGGTTAAAAGCTTGCAACCGCCTGCATGGGATGATGTAGAGGAACCCCTCCTTCTCCGATTAACCTGAGTGCAGGACAAAGGCTGGAGCAGTGAGGTTTCATTCTAAACACCGACGCAGAGATGACATTTGATCTTTTCAAAGGTAATATCTCGAAGCTACACCTGTGTTTAAATGGGTGGAGTTGTATCAATATGGGTGTGGTGCTGGAATGTTTGATCTTTTTCACATTACGTTGTGCTAAATCTTAGTGAATATGAGTTTGGGCATGACCATTGGCTGCGCTGAGCAAATGCAAGCATTTGCTCATGAAATGTGTTTCCCTGAGCTCCAAAGTGCGTCCGGCGTTTACTGTTTGGTGAAGGCGGGCGATGAAACAAAAAAAAAACCTTGACCGACCCCGTTTAAGAAGGTGTTACTGACACAGGGCGTGCACACTACACCAAACGTTACCCTATTAGTCTCAATTGGTGCTTACAATATACCACAGCTCAACATTTCCAGATGTGTGGGTCAATTTGCCAGCCTGGGATGCAGTACCGGTTTACAACCATTGGCATCGAGTTGTAAACCGGGTTTACAGCTATAGCCAAAAACTGTTTACAGCTAAGCTCTTTCCAAGTGCATCCACAAAGTTTTCTTTGCACTGCAGAGACAAAAAAATGCATAACGTCTTACCGTTGGCTATCACGGCTATGAAGCCAGGAATAATGAGGCCAGTGGCTTTGGCCAGGCATGAATCAGAAGGAGACTTTGTAACACTGGCAGGTGTGTGTGTGTGTGTGTGTGTGTGTGTGTGTGTGTGTGTGTGTGTGTGTGTGTGTGTGTGTGTGTACAGTACGTACACGTGTGTGCGTGCGTGTTTTGTGACAGTGAGAATCTGAGACAAGCTGAGGAGTGAGGCTCGCAGCTGCTGCGAGGTGGGCCCACATTGTGTATTCAGTAAATTATTCAGTAAATACCTCCATATAATGTACACTACATATGTCCAGGCCTGTGTCTGCCTTTAATGGCCAGCTGGTCACCAATATGGCTCCCACCGCCAAAGAGTGCCCAAACAGCCGCACAATTCCATTACAGCCCGGGTGTGCTGAAGTGCTTCCAAGATCCATTCATTAATTGTCCGTGTGAAGTTGTAGGGAAAATCATAATGGGAGTCAAACCCCCCCACTTTGGAGCTGGAGCGAGAGAGAGAAAGAGGGGGTAGAGAGAGAGAGAGGGGGGGGGCTCCATTCAAAAGGATACATCACTTCATTGCACCCGGCACTAGAGAAATACATGAACTTTAACAAAAGGGGAGTTCAAGCAATTGGCAGCAGCCAGGCGGCTGGTCGCCATTACTCAGTGCAGTGAGGAAAGAGAGAAGAGAGAGAAGGGGAGAAAGAAAGAGCGAGACAGAGAGGTGGAGAAAGAGCGAGAGAGAGAACACACAGGGGAAGAAAACACTCAGTGTAATTGTAACCCCTCTCCACAACTGTTAACTACAACAGTCATTAACTACAATAGCAGCTTGGCTACTGCAGTCATAGCAAATTAGCTCCTCGCATTGGCTAAAGGAAAGAGCCTGGGTTTTCAGTCAGAACGGTACGTGTCAAGAGTGTCAACCTCTTTCTTCCGTCATAAACTCAAACTCATCTATAAAAAAAGCACCTCACGTCCTCTTTCTGCAAGTTCCTCCACTCACTGAAATATATGTCCCTATATTACTATAAATATTAACCTATAACTACTTCTCTCCCAATGACATCAAATCATTATGATATTGTATCATGTGGTCTCAGTGAAAATAATCTGAAAACTCAGACGACAGGGTGCACTGAGCCCTGGCTACGAAGCTTAGTTGGCTAGCAGGTTGAGCTAGTTATTTTTTGGATGGCAGATTTGCGTTTGTACTGGTTAATATGGCATTCAAAATGTATTAATTTCTATCGAATATCTTAGTTACAATGCAATTGAGTTGCTGTGTATTTGTTTTTAGAGTAACTGTTGCACAATCGCAATATCACACTCTAGTCCCACTCCCGTGGTCTCCTCCGGCCCCTGCACTTCTCCCGGTAATCTCCCCGACTTGAGGTGCCTTTTCCCCCGGCCAGAATTCAGGCTCAGACCCCCGGGACACCCATAGCGTAGCATTTCTGTTGGTAAAACTAAGATATTTGAGGGGAAATATTATATATTTTATATGCACAGATTAACAAATTAAAATACATTATCTGTGTAAAGTCACTTCCTGGTTTAGTGGTGCGAGGCTGTGCAAGCGAGGGGAGACTATATAAATACAGTAGGGGGTAAATACAATATGCCCCAGACTGCTGCGTGACGTCATCACACTTTTTATGTATTTATTAATTGACGTTTTCGAGCCGGGTAGGGCGTAAAATGTGTGCTAATTAGTAAGGAACGGCAGGGCCTTGGGCCAGCCCAGTTAAGGCCCAGTTAGGGCCGGGTCTTAATTTTCGGGCCTGTTGAGAACTCTAGTTTTCGCCGGCTGTCGGGCGAGGCTGCGCTAATAATTTTGGGGCGGGCCCGTCTAGAATTTGAATGGACAGGTATCAGTCAAAAGGGAGACATCGAAGAGGAAGGACGGGTGGAGAAGGATCAACATATGGAATGTCAGAACAGGTCAGCTCCATATATGGAGCTCTAAGGGTTTGAGGTCAGATATATGGAGGCTGGCCGCCTCCAAATATACAGACCTAGGTGATGATCCAGTCTTCTCCATGTATGGCTATCCAGGGTTGATGAGGTCATTGTCGTGATCTTCATATATGGAGACGGCCATATATGGCGCGTGTCATATATACGGCCATATATGGCCGTCCGTCACAAGGCGTGACGGACGGACGGACTGACTGACAGGTTTTAGCGTGACTGATTTTGCAGATTTCATAGTAATCTGCGACCTATGGTATGATATTTATTTATATATATATGATATTTTTGGCCGTGCCATGCCCCCTTTAAGGGGATAACATTCCCTATATGTACCACCAGTAAGACGCCTGAGGGCGAGAAGTACGTCTGAAGAAGCACGGATCATCCTGGGTGACAGCAGACTATGGGCGAGCGCTGGTGCTTTGGCATGGGGGGTCAGATCAACATATGGAATGAATTCGGTACTGGCCACATATGGAGCGTGTCTTGTGTACAGGGTTTGATGAGGTCAGATCAACATATGGAATGTCAGAACAGGTCAGCTCCATATATGGAGATCTACGGTGACAGCGGGGGCAGTGTCTTGAGTGTACAGGGTTTGTTGAGGGCCCAGGTAGGGCCGGGCTTTAATTTCCGGTAGTAAATATTGATGACATCAGGGATCTCCATATATGGGCTTAATTGCGACAGCAGGTCGCATTTACTATGACATCAGGGATCTTCATCACTGATGATGCCACGTGATGTCACGAGACCTGGGCACCATGGGCTTCGAGTGATACACTGATGGACAGGAAATGCACCATTCCATATTAATATTTAACTGCGACCTTTGGTCGCAACAAAAGACACAAAGCGAGAGGAGTGCGTGTTGAAATATATCTATCACATTTATCTATTTTCCTCTAGCAACCTACTATATTATATTATATTGCTGATTTCATACTTTGAGTAAACAATGTAAATAATTTGTAAAGTGCCATATATATTTTCTTTTTCATAAACTAATCAATTTGGTTTCTATAGAGCCGCTTTCACTGTAGTGCTCCAGCCTCACAGAGACCAGGCCAAAAACAGAGAACTGCTATATCTCCTCTGAAGCCAAAGTTTTGGGTGACGCATTGTGAGCTCTTATAGATCGGCTATTTTCGGCACGCAGCTAAGCATAAATCAAGCATTATGCTTCCAGTCTGGCTAGAGCTACTTGCATTGATGGGGATCTATGAATTGAATCTAATTCCACGACCGTACGTCTTCCGCCGTAGTCTGAAAACCCACCTCTTCAGCTCCATCTTAGCCCACAGCACTTGCCCTAGCCTCAGCAACCTTACAGGCATATATGCAAAGGCTCAACTTATGTATATGCATAGTTTCATTATATAGATATTCCACTGTTAGACGGATGTTAGGTTATTAGCTTACGGGTACATATGATTCTTGATGACTATTTATTAAATGCCTAAATTGAAAAGGCTCTATGTATATTAGATATCATCTAAAGCCTAAATGCATACATTGTAAAAAAATGTCCTACAAATATTATGCAGTATATTCATCTTTAGAATCCCACCCTCTCTCCCCGCAGTGACCATTGAATCTTACTGTGAAATCCGGTCTATTATCAAACAAAACAAGGGTTGTGTTGGCAGAACTCCAAATAAAAAAGGGAAAAAGTACAATGAATGGGTAGGTAAGGCAGCCAGAGGAAACACGATTTGCATAGTCGAGGCAAAATAACCATAAAAGAGAGCATATTTGTTAATCAGATTTCGAGTGGTGCACCTTGCTTGCACGCGATCTCACAGAGCTGTTGCCCTCAGCCTACCTAACTCGACCCAGAGTGTAACAGGACGAGTGTGATCTGATGAAGTGCCACAAGGGCTTAATTTGCTTCAGTTCAACGCTGAAGGGAAAACAACACAATGGCTGTTGTAGTAGTAGCTGATGATGATGAGCTATCGTTGCTGATAAGTGTGGCCTCAATCAGGGCTGGAAAAACTACTTGCATTTCTTACTTGAGTAAAAGTGCATCAATACAGCAATATACTGTAGAAATACTCTGATACAAGTAAAAGTCCGGAATTCAAAATGTACTTGAGCAAAAACAAAAGTATTGGCTTCAAAATGTACTTTGTTGTGCAGAATGTCCTGTTTCACGTTGTCAAATGTACAAAAACATTTTTGAAAATCAGATCTACAAGCTCACAATGCGTCACATCACGACGCATTGTGAACTTGTAGATCGGCTATTTTGAAATGGCCGAAATGAAGTGGTTAATGTATGTTGCATCTGCAAAGTAACTAGTAACTAAAGTTTTCAAATAATTGTAATGTTATAAAAGTAGTAAAGTACAATATTTTGATCTGAGATGTGGAGTAGTAAGAAGTAAAAGCATTAGAAGTTGTACTCAAGTAAAGTACAAATACACTCAAAATTGTAATTAAGTACAGTAATTAAGTAAATATACTAAGTTACTGGGAATTTCTACCTTATTTTACTTGTATCCACACTGCCGAGGGGACTTTCACTTCCTGGCTGCAAAGTTTCTACCGGCTGCTGTACTGTATGTGACAATAAAACACCTTGAACCATGATGGTGATTTGCATGTGTAACGATGTGTCGAGCCTGGGATAACATGGGGAATAGCATGAGCATTTTCACTTTTAGCCGACGCTTTGATGGAAAACGACTTTCAACAAAAATGATAACAAAAAATAAGTTTGAATTTGCAGATCACCGACATCACAACGCCGTTGTGAGCTTGTAAATCAGCTATTTTCACAATTGTTGCCTCTTTCTTATAGTATTTGACCAATGTTTGACCAGTTTTTATAGCATAGTTTGTTGATTACTTCTGATGCAGTATGGTCTTCTTCTTTTTGAGCCTTTGATGTATTATACAATACAATTTATTATACATAAATTATCACTTAACTATCATCTGGGACCCCCCCCCAAATCATGTGGGGACCCCTCTGGAGGTCCCGACCAACAGGTTGAGAACCACTGATCTCACCACTGATATCCCTCCCTGCCCAGGCAGGCTTTCCATCTTAGCGGTAAATGGTGCATTTTAACACATTGAGAGCCCACGCAATACTGCCCAAAATCACTTTCACCTAGAAAATCCATTCACATTTTTTATAATTCAGCTGACTGTGGAGACACATGCTGGAACTTTTTACTTTGAAATGTTAATGTAGTTTCTGAGTTATTTAATTTAAACGACAAATGCATTCTCAATGGCGAAAACACAAACTTTGGCAGTGTTTCGATTTTTCTGATTTTTTTTTTGGAAGACGTCCACAGACGTCTTGGGCTATGCACGTGCGGTAATACCCAGGACGTCCACAGACGTTTTGGGCACAAAATGTGTTAAATAGCGCCTTTATTCAAAGCGCTTTACATAGATTGTGCATTACATTACATTCAGCCATTCACACACACATTCATACACCGACGCGACAGTGGAGGAAACCATGCAAGGCACCAACCTGCTCATCAGGAGCAATTATGGGGTTCAGCATCTTGCTCAGGGACACTTCGACATTGACTCGGGGGGAGGCTGGGATCGAGCTGGGAACCTCAGGCTCACGGTTCCCATCGGGCTGCTCTAGCGGCCACTCTACCCCTGAGCCACTGCCGCCCCACCGTATATGTATGTGTAGTACAGTATGTATGTTCATGTTCTTTTTTTGCCCTATTTCAGTGTCTCTTATGGGAGGGCCTTTCTACAACATGAGGCATTTTAAAACACGGTGCCTCGTGTCTCTTCGGGTGAAAGCAGACACAAGCTGAACGCCATCACTAATGAGACCAAACTTTCTCCATCTCTCTCTCCTCTCTCTCATTTACGCCTCCCCTCCCAGGATGTTTAATTACATTGACGAAGAGCTAGGAATGCATCTCCCTCTCTCCCTCCCGCCATCCCTCGCCCGCCGTCTGACAGCCAGGTTGAGAATCCTCACCTGTCCGACATGGGAGCCGCACCTGTCACTGCGCACTTAATCACACTGGGCCTAGCACTGAGCTCAGACACCACGCAGCACACACACACATGCACACACACACACACACATGCACACACACACACACACACACACACACATGCACACACACACACACACAACAAAATTAAAATGAACTTTCTCGCCACCAAGGGGAAGGAGGGTGGATGCTGATGGCGGAGGGGTTGGTGCGGGAAGAGAGGGATGGATGGGGGGGAGGGAGAGAGGACAGAGGGGTGGGGGGAGGGTGCGGGGGAGAGAAAAGTTGTCATTTCCCAACCCCTCATTAATATTCCGAGGTTAAGAGCTTTTCAGCGAAACGTAATTAATTGAGCCCGAGCCTGACAGTAAACAAGCAATTTCAAATTAAAGCGAAATGACAGCGGCGTCATTTGTTAAAAAACGCGCAGGGCCCCCCGATTTTGGCGACAGATAAATGAAGGAAAATGTTAAGGAGGGAGAAAGTGATGAAGATATTAATCTTCACCTGTCTGTGTCAGTGTGCCACTCATCGCCGCAATGTTGCTCTCCATCCTCTGCAGATGCTTCTTGTCTTCTCTGCTGCTCATAATGAGGGGAAGGATGTATTTCTGCAATTAAAAACATGACACGCCATTACACTTCTCTCCACTGGGAAGGGACAGACAGAGGAGGAGAACAGAGGCAGGGCACCTGGCTTTGACAGTGCAGGGTCAGGGACATTGTTTTTATTGGACTGGGGGCCGCCTCGATCACCAAAATGATAATGCGCCTGCATTGTTAGTTAGTGCTTTTATAGCAGCTGGACGTGTATGAATGACAGAACAGAGAAAGACAAACAAAAGTCCGGGCTGGGACAGTGAAGGACAAATACATACAGTAGTAGGGCTACACTCAGCAGAATAACCAAATGTGATCATTAACATTGAAAATGGTCCCCCTGAATTGCGAGACGGTGTCAGCGCGTTTGTCAGCACTCTGCATCCGAGTAAACAGGAGTGATGCGTGTACCTCACAGCCAAATGAGGATCTTTGTGGTCCAGGGTGACTGTTATCCAGATGACAAGCCTGCGAATGAATGCACGGCGGAATCGTGTTCATGTGTGTGCATGATGGAGCTGAGCTCAGCAAATAAAACCACGCCTGACGTGGTCCTGAAGGACCTCTGTGGAGGCTCCGTTTCAAAACCTTAAGACTTTGTGGTTTGTGCACTTTTGCTAAAATTAAAAAACAATTACTACTAATAAAATACGTTCATTTCAGTCCCTCACAACACATGTTACAGTTCTGAAGCTCTCTGCTGTCGCTGCCGCTGACCCCAGCCGGGTTTTCTCTCCAACTCAAGGTGGCGGCTGGCAACACCGTGTGTGAGTAATAAACACTTTTTAGAGGAAAAAAGATTAAACGAGTGTCAACACATAGTAATTAACCCATTTTGGGCGGGAACCCCTGTTGGTGTTTTAACTAAGCATTATGTTATACTTTAGCTATTGAAAAATAGCAGATCTACAAGCTCATAGCGCGCCACCGAGTGGCGCGCTATGAACTTGTAGGTCTGCTATTTTTGAAAAATCGTAAAAATGCGGCACAAATCTTTGAATATATATTCTTTCAGAGCGAACGTTTTTTTTTATTTCGTCGTCAGGCCTAAATGGATTAATAAGTGGGCTGCTGGGAGTGTGGTGTTTACAAGGCGCTCCATAGCATAAATAAAGTATGGGCAGAAGCCGGGGCATATGGTGCGACTGGCGCCGCACTCCGGTGACATGACAGCAGCCGGTGCTCTGCTGTGCCCGCCAGGGAATACCACCTCCCAGGTTACCAGCGGCTGGCTGGCCCATGCTGCAAACAGGGACCAGCGGACAGCAAGTGTGTGTGTGTGTGTGTGTGTGTGTGTGTGTGTGTGTGTGTGTGTGTGTGTGTGAGAGAGAGCATGTTGGACAGTGAGAGAGACAAAAGAGGGAGGGAGAAGAAGGAGAGAAAGGTGGTGGAAGAAAAGTGGACAACGGGGAGTATGATGGAGAGATAGACATAAATTGGTTAGTGATAGACATACTGTACACCACAATATTGACCATAATTACACAGCAGCTATTTTGGCCTTACTTTATACTTTTCATACCCAAGCAGGGCCGGAAATTGACATTTTTTTGTATTTGTTTTATATGTCAAAAACTGGAAAATGAAATGTGCTCCAGACATTTAGACTGGTAAAAAACACACAAGATAATTATGTCCAGACAGAGCGATGCTGGCCTGTCATTCATGTGTCAAGTGTGCCAGGCCAGCTACGCTCATTATTCTGTAGAAAATGTTCCAATATCAAAAATCAAAACAGCTTATTTTGTTGAGAAAACATTGCACAGCTTCACGCAAACCAAATGCACAATTTCTTTTTTAATGTTTTTTTTTGTGGCTTTCGCCTTTATTTTGTATATTTTATGGAGGGACAGACAGTAGGCTGACAGGAAATGGGGAGAGAGATGGGGGGGAAGACATGCAGTAAAGGCCGTCAGGATCGGGAGTCGAACCCACGGCACACTGCCAGACTGGATTACCAGCCAAGGTGCCTGGACCACTGAGCCATGGCCCAGGCCAAATGCACAATTTCAATGTAATTCTTGTGCACGGTGAAGCTATTCATTAAATTATTAAACTACAGTAGTATTCCTATTATACAGTTTTACAGATTATAATACTATGCTGTGAACTACTGTATATAGTTAGACTGCATCATTAAATGCACCTGCCTGTCATTCATGCTTTGAAAATAGGTATGGCCATTTCCTTTACAGTATTATGTCTTCAAACTGTAATCATTCTGGACATTATAGCTGGCAGTTTTCTGTACCCAAGCATGACGTACTGTAAGACCAAAATGGCCACCATGTGGTTATGGTCAATATGGTGCTGTTTTCCACCCTATAAGTATGGCCAAAACGTGATGAATATGGTCAAAAGAGAAGTGGAAAGAGACATAAAGAGAGATTGAAGGGAATGGTGGCATGAGGGAGAGGAATGTAAGAGACCTAAATGTGTCAGGTACGGTCCAGTGGCAGACGTACAGTAGGAATAATGGGACATCTTAGGAGAAGGCAAAACATCTCATGGGGTCATATAGTACAAATATATACTTTATGCATACACGATATGCATATGCAACATCGAGGTACACACAGAGACATGCACACGCCTGCGTGCACACAAACACACGGTGTACTATAAAAGGTCTGCTGTCCACCCGGGGGAAGGAGCTACTGCAAAAAAGTGCCGTCCTCCTCGAAAATGAGAGTAATAGTTTCCACATGCCACTCAGAGGTCTGCTAACAGCCACTGAGGGATTAATGTCAGTGAGGGACAAGGGGCCTCCCGAGCTCATGTTCAAGGGCTGCTAAGCCTGATAAAAAAACCCCACTGTGATTATTTTTAGACAGCAGGATATCAGAAGAGGTTTGTGTGCTGCATTAGCAACTTTATTATAAATAATTTTTCCCCCTCCTAAGAAAAAAATTATATATACATCAAGAAGGGGGGTGTGGGGGGGGGGGAATAAATAACAGGGGGTCCAAATGAGATCATGCTCTGATGTAAACCAGAGCAATTTTTTAACAGCGAGCCCGGAGTGACGTTGTATAAAGGTGCTATAACTCATGATCGAGTGATGTAGCCACAAAGCCCACCAATATAAAAGTAATATCAGGGACAGACGGTGCCGACAGTTCTAAATGTACAACGGATGAGGAATATCAATAGTTAGAGAGAGCACTCCTCAGTAGACTACAGTCTTGTACAGTTTTCATTATACTCTGAGGGCCAGCAGAAGCGTTAGTGTGCAACCCAGAGCCGTTGAAAGAGAGAATTACGACACCCTTTGTTCTCACCACAAAGCGTTCATGTGGTTTCACGTATCGTGTGTGCTTCATCAACACCCATTATGGGGACTAAATATTTGGACCTATACGGTCGTGTTTGGAACTACTGGTCGCCCCAATGGCACGTACTGTATGACTTCCGCGTTCTTCTCCGTTACAAATCAAACTGTATCAAAATGATTGAAGACTGAATATTAAATGAATATTCTCCGTTTACATCGGAAGTCTGTGTCGTAACTCTCTCTCCCAATAGCTCTGGTGTAACGCAGTGGAGTCATATTTAGTCGGTACTCTCCGAGGTCCAACGGAAGCATGGTGAAACATAGCGTTTCTCAACATTCATTTACAAAAGTGGCTTGCGGTCATGTTGCCACATTACATTACAGGCGATTCTATAAGCTCACACACCGTGTCGACGCACGGTGAGTGAGCTTGTAGATTGGTAGTTTCTGTGCAAAACCATCACAGATTAACTATACAATGAGGCTTTATTAAAGAACAACACTGCATTCTTTCATCTCGCAATATTCTGAATGGAGTCAGAATTTTACATTTTGCCAGTATATTATTATTGCTCGGTGCCTATTTAATTCTAGAACCCAGTGCAGAATGAGTGGAGAACAGGTTATGTAACCTACCCTGTATAGATGATGCAGGCCAAAGGCCATGCCCACCATGATGACGGTGAGGGCCCCATAGTCTCTGTATCTGTAGCCTGTGGGACCTGGACAGTAGACAGAGAGAATCAATGTGATGTCCAACAATTTACAATTTAGGCATTTAGCAGACGCTCTTAATCCAGAGCGACTTACATTAAGCAATAACAAAAGCATGGCATACATCACATATATAAAAAGTAGTTATCATGAATCATGCGTAAACTAAGAACGTAACATGCTATTGTTCCATGCTATTGTTCCGTTCAGTGTGAGAGGACCCCAGTGGAAATAAGTCTTTGGACTTTTCTGTGTAATCCTTGAATCGCTGATTATAATGTTGTATTATGATTGCTTTTCTAAATAAATCAAATCAAATAAAAAAAAACAGTGGAGTATCTATGTAAACTATACATACTATACTATATAATATATTATACATGTGTACTATAAAGTGCTATGACTACATAAAATGCAATTCTAGAGCTGTCTACGTAACAAGCTATAAGTCTGTTTAAAATACTATCTAAGTCTACATAATGTGCTATCTAAGGGGCTAGGCTAGGGCAAGTGCTACGGGCCATGGTGGAGTCTGAAGAGGTGGGTTTTCAGACTACGGCGGAAGATTGGGAGTGAGGCTGCAGTTCTGACTGTGATGGGAAGTGCATTCCATAGTTTTGGAGCCAGAAGGGAGAAGAGTTTGGGACGTGTGGAGCGTTGTCCCGGCGTTTTTAGTGAAGGTACCTCCAGCTTCCCTGCGTTGGCTGATCTGAGTGCGCGGGAGGGTTTGTAGGGTACGATCATACTTGTGAGATATGGGGGGGAGCCATGGACACATGTCCAATGTGTGCTGCTCGTACACCAGTGGTTCCCAAACCTTTTCATGTCAAGGGACCCTAACAGGTCCATTTGGTTCCATTTGTAAACTCACAGAGTTACAGACCCATAAGGGTCG
This sequence comes from Electrona antarctica, assembly GCF_951216825.1. Classification (NCBI taxonomy): domain Eukaryota; kingdom Metazoa; phylum Chordata; class Actinopteri; order Myctophiformes; family Myctophidae; genus Electrona; species Electrona antarctica. Next base: position 43,840,067 of record NC_136807.1, read on the forward strand.
ATTTAGTTTCCAAACTATCATTTAGCTGGGGACCCCCTTGAACTCCCTCAAGGACCCCTGGGGGTCCCTGGACCCCACTTTGGGAACCACTGTCATACACTACTAAACATTATAATTCCGAACTTTGAATACGTTTTATCTGCATCTATGTTTCATTATTACACAATTTATTAGGCAGATTTTGCTTTATTATTTAGATAAGATTGGTTGTAGAGAGACAGGAAATACATCGTAAATTATTTAAATGTGTATATATTTTTGTGTCTGATTGTTCAGAATCGATAATGGTGGACCAAGTACTCAACACCAGTAGTACAGTCACTGGAAGGGGGTATCATGCACCCCCCGGAATTATACTTCTAATCAGTGTTTTCTTATTGGAAAAAATGTGCTGAAAATGATGAGCTATGATAAAAAGTTGTCAAAATGTCCCACCTACCTCAAAACCCCCTTTTTGGTATATGGCTCTGGCGAAATTGTGTAAAGGCAAATATTAATTCACTAAAATTACATAAATAGACATGGTGGTCTGAAATTGGTCATGGAGTATCTTGACACACAGGGGTAAGTAGCAGAACAGGATTTGGTTGGTTGCTACCATTATATTCTTAAATATGACCCACATCATCCTCAGAAACACCAAAAAATATGGTGTCCGCTTGACTAATAACAACAAAGATGGTTATTTTCCAACACATTATGGTGAGTATCACTGCCTCACTTGTATATAGAAAACTTCTCATATCCCTAAGCTTCAATTTGAGCCCAAGATAACCTTTCTATCTTGTAAATTACTCTTTCTGTAGCCAAAATTCTGAACTATACCTCAAATCGGTGAAAATTGTATATTCAGTCAGTATCAGCTATACATTTGGAATAAATGAATGAATGACTGAGTTTGAACTCACTCCACATCATGGAATATTTCTTACTTGAATAAGCTATGTTAAAAAGTGTCCCATCTACCATTTTTATGCAAATGAGTGCCTCCATTATCAAAATAATCGATTTTCACTATATCTCAGCCAATATTGCACTTAAATGAACAAATAAGGTGTCTAGACCTATGTTTTGAGGGTCAAGGATCTCAGTGAAACTATTCCTAAAGTGACCACATGTGCCCGTGGCATGCTGGTGTACAAATCAGTGCCGATTAAATCAATTCCTCTATCTCGTCGGCTTCTTGTCCATGCTCTCCAGACAGTGTCAAGGAGATCAACCAGTGAGGTTGGTAGGACTGCACTGCAGGACACACTGGATTAAAAAACTCTTTAGTTTCAACCCGCCCTGCCCTTCATCATAGGGTTTTGTTTTTTCCAAAAAAGCTTCATCAGCTCGCTTGTATAAGACACGATGGTTCTCTTCAGAGCAGAGTAGCATGGAGGAAGACGAGCCAGGTCAACTTTAGATTTAGAAATGAGTTTGTCATCTGCCCCCACCACTATTTCACTGAAGACTCACAATTCAAATAGCTCTATAGCTCAAGCCAAGCCATGTGGCCCATAGGGCAGGAGCCTAACAAGTACATTCCCTGGCATGACTAGTATGTCGCAGGGACTTACACCAATCCAACCCTTTGGTATTACCCAGCTGGGGATCGAACCCCTGACCATCCAGTCTCAGGGCGGACGCTCCAACTACAAGGCCACTGAGCTGTTGATGATATCCAGGGCCTCTTACGGGTGTGTAACTTTACAGTGTGTACAGAATGGAACCAAATGGACCTGTAAGCCTTGCAGAGCCATGAGGCCCATAGGGCAGGAGCCTATCTCCTGTTTCTGTAGTAGGAGGCAGCTTGATGTACAAGTACACCCCCTGGACATGACGCTAGTATGTAGCAGGGACTTACCCCAATCCAACCCTTGATGCTGAGTGCCAAGCAGGGACAAGCAGGGATGTACTGGGTTCCATTTTTCTGAGTCTTTGGTATGACCCGGCCGGGGATCGAACCCCGACCTCCCAGTCTCAAGGCAAACGCTCTGACCACAAGGCCACTGAGCTGTTGATATGCAGGGCCCCTTACGGGTGTGCAACTCTGAATGTACAAATGGAACCAAATGGACCTGTAAGGGTTATGGGGGTCATTCAAATGTGCCTTGTGCTACACTATATGGAACAGATCCTTAATTAGTATAGTTGGAGCAATTAATCTGTCTGCTGTATGGACAGAGTTGCGAGTCTTCAGGATGGTAAATGGTGCATTTATAAAGCGCCTTTATCCAAGGCGCTTTACATACATTTCATTCACCCATTCACACACACATTCATACACTGATGGCAGCGGAAACCATGCAAAGCACCAACCTGCACATTGGGAGCTGTTAGGGGTTCAGTGTCTTGCTCAAGGACACTTCGACACTAACTCTGGGGGAGCCCGGGTTTGAACTGGCAACCTTGCGGTTGCCATCCAGCCACTCTACCCCTGAGCCACCGCCACCCCAGTGGACGTCACCCGTGCCAAGTTGCTGCGGACAATGGTGGGGGCAAATGACAAACTCCTTAAATCTAAAGTTGACCTGGCTCGTCTTCCTCCATGCTACTCTGCTCTGAAGAGAACCATCGTGTTGCCTTATACAAGCGAGCTAATGAAGCTATTGTGGTAAAAACAAAACCATATGAAGGGCAGAGATGGATGAAAATCCTTGTCATTGGAGACCATGGACAAGAAGACAAAAAGACTGATGAGTTCTATGAACACGATGACTGATTAATGTGACATTTGTGCATTTTGTTCTTTATGGTGCAGGCTAGGGTGGTCACTGTTTGTACACTGTTTACATTTTTGCCTTTGAGTGTGTATAGGAATAGGATGGAATACTGTTACAGGATTGTGTGACTGTTTGAATTTTGTACTGCATATTGCAGGCCATTCTATAGCGTGTATACTGCCGTATACTATTGTTCATACTAAGGATGTTTTTAGTTTGTGATGTTATGCTACAGTATATTCTAAATTATAAAGCTTGCTTAAAAGCACAGCACCTGTCTAGATACCTTATTTGTAAAGTTATATGCAATATTGGTATCTCTTACTTGGTATAAATGTGACTTTATTGTAATGGCAGCACTGATTTATACACCAGCATGCCACGGGCACATGTGGTCACTTTAAAAATAGTTTCACTGAGATCCTTGACCCTCAAAACATAGGTCTAGACACCTTATTTGTTCATTTAAGTGCAATATTGGCTGAGATATAGTGAAAATCGATTGTTTTGATAATGGTGACACTCATTTGCATAAAAATGGTAGATTGGACCCTTTGCCAACTTTTTAACATGGCTTATTCAAGAAATATTCCATAATGTGGAGTCAGTTCAAACTCAGTTATTCAATCATTCATTCCAAATGTATAGCTGATACTGACTGAATATACAATTTTCACCGATTTGAGGTATAGTTCAGAATTTTGGCGACAGAAAGAGTAATTTACAAGATAGAAAGGTTATCTTGGGCTCAAATTGAAGCTTAGGGATATGGGAAGTTTTCTATATACAAGTGAGGCAGTGATACTCACCATAATGTGTTGGAAAATAACCATCTTTGTTGTTATTAGTCAAGCGGACACCATATTTCTTTGTGTTTCTGAGGATGATGTGGGTCATATTTAAGAATATAATGGTAGCAACCCCCCAAATCCTGTTCTGCTACTTACCCCTATGTGTCAAGATACTCCATGACCAATTTCAGACCACCATGTCTATTTATGTAATTTTAGTGAATTAATATTTGCCTTTACACAATTTCGCCAGAGCCATATACCAAAAAGGGGGTTTTGAGGTAGGTGGGACATTTTGACAACTTTTTATCATAGCTCATCATTTTCAGCACATTTTTTCCAATAAGAAAACACTGATTAGAAGTATAATTCCGGGGGGTGCATGATACCCCCTTCCAGTGACTAGACTACAGTATTTGGATCAAATATAGACACTCCTGGTCAAATATTACTCAAAGCACAAAAAAAGTACAGTACTGTCCAGTGTCCACCTCTGGGAATCAAACTGTGACACAACCATGGTAACAAGTTCCCAGGACTTTATTGTGTTATCCTTTTAGCCTATACATGTCTGACTGTACCTCGTGTGGTTTACATTTCTGACGAAATAAAGTATTCAATCAAGCAATCAATCGACACACCATGCAGTCATCCACCAGCCTCCCCACTACTACAGAATCTGTTGAGTTTGAATTGACTTTTTTGAATGTTTCAATGCCAAGAACGAGTAGGTAAGCAGGCAAACAAAAAGTGGAACTTCTAAAAAAAGAAAACTGCAGCCGTAATCCAGAATGGTGACAAAACCACCGTCAAATAATATTTGACAATATTTGTCACCATTCTGGATTACGGTCATTTGTACGGTCAACACCAGTGACGTTATCCGACAGATAAATATCAGAAAATGTACATTGTTTAAAGAACTAACTGTCACACTCCATAGAGAGATTAGAGACAAGGCACTTCTTTGTGTTTTTGCGATACTGAACTTTAGAAAATCTACACATTAAAATGTATTTGCAGAGAATAAGCAAACAAGCGCTGAAAATCCTGTTCTTACAGAACATATGCCTTTGTCCTGTGCTTATTTTGGAGTGGGAACAGGCAGAATGTATGTATTCCATAAATCCTCGAGAACCAGATTGGGCGGAAAGGTGAGTGAGTGCATGTTTATAAGTGGATTGTGTCGCTGAGTGACAGACAGTGTGCTAAATGTGTCATTGTGTGAGCTGTCTTCTGGGTGGACCAACTGTCAGTCACGGTGGATTTCTCACCACACATAAGAAGAGACGCATTCAACTGAAAATGTCACTAAATAGCAAACCGTTCAGTGTAGAGGAAAATGTAAGAGTTTCTCTCATGTTGACTCCAGTAGGGCCTCAAAAAATGAATGGGAAATTATTAGATTTAAAGGAGAATTCCATACTAGAAGGCTTTCTTAGCTTTATTTGTAGTTGTTACATCCCCACCAAAGAGGTCCAGGTGTTATTTTGTGCAAAAGCGCATTATTGGATATTTCCCCTACCATAAGCCCTGAATGGGGCTATGGGGTGTTATGCTAATTCGCTTATTTCCATCGCTCAAAAATCTATATTTTTTGTATATATATCCTCTCTTCATAATGTAAATAGTATCCCGAGCGGCACACTTTACTACTTATTTCGATGGAAATAAGTGAATTAGCACAAAAACCCAACCCCCATTGAGGGCTTATGGTAGGGGAAATAGCCAATAATGCACTTTTGCACAAAATAACACCTGGACCTCTTTGGTGGTGACGTAACAAATACAAATAAAAGGTAAGAAAGCCTTCTAGCATGGAATTCTCCTTTAACTACTTAAACCCTAACTGTATACTTACATCAAATAGTGTAAAATGCAAATATGTGCCACAATGTGTCACATTATGAGCTTGTAGATCTGCTATTTTTTGAGGGGCTAGCCTCCTATGCCCACCTTTGTGTGTCTGTGTGTACCACGACAAGATTTGATTGGCTGAGCAGTGGAATATGATGTATGATGATAAGAGCGCCCCTCACTTCACAGGAGTGATATTTTCCCCCTATTATGACATTCCCAGAATAAATGAATGGCTAAAAGGTTAAAGTTCACCATTTCGTAATTCATAATAGGATTCCGTTTTCCTACAGAGGTATGCATTACAATTACAAGCCTGATTTATACTTCGTGGAACGACGGCGTCACACACGGAAAGGAGCCGATCTACAAGCTCACAGCGGCGCGCAACACTGCTGTATGATGATGGGAGTATAAATTAATCCATTTTGGCCTGAACTCGAAATTTAAAAAAAAATCGTCTAAATCCTCCAGTTTTCTGAAATAAATATTTTCACGACTTTTCAAAAATAGCAGACCTACAAGCTCGTAGCGCGCCACTCGGTGGCGCGCTACGAGCTTGTAGATCTGCTATTTTTCAATAGCTAAACTATAACGTAATGCTTAAAACACCAAAAAGGGGTTCGCGCCCAGAATGCGTTAAGCATTACTGTAAAATCCCAAGGTGCAGAGCAATATGACTCTCCTCGCTCAAGGGCAGATAACAACCCCCCAGCCAATGCACTTGGGTACGAACCCACAACCTTCCCCAATGAAAATCCTAAATCATCCTGCATTGTCCACATAAATTTGGGCCTTCATCAACATCACGGCCACGATAGATCGTCACCTATCCCCGGAATGCGGCGCTCCTGCGAGCCCGGCCGGGAGTCCTTGGGGTAGGTGCTTGACCCTGAGCGAGCCTCGCCTGCATCACCGGGGGTCTTTTGCTTGCTCTCCCCCTTGCAGGACCTTCCATTCTTCCCTCTATCTTTCCCTCTTCCACTTCTTCCCGTTTTATTTTTTTTATTTGGTCACTTAAGCCACGGAGCTGTGGTCTCCATCCCCCGTTTTTCCAATCTCCTCTCAAATTTATTGGGTTCAGTGGAGGCCTTCCTGTCCTTCCGCTGCGTGGAAATAGAGATCAGAGTATCCATTACTCCGACAGAGATGGATGCGGGTCCCCGTGCACTGTCCCCATAACAAGGACATCAAAGGGAGGTAGCCCCCTCTTTTCGGCGTGACCCCCCGTACAAGACTCCCCGCTCTCACCTCATTATGCAGTTCCCTTATAGCCGTTTTGATATAAAACCCCCCACTATGGACAGAGAGGCACGAGTGTCTCTAACTACATGGCCATCCCATCAACATCACTTTCATTACAAAACATGAGATGCCGGGGGAGTCAAGGACAGTGTGGTAATAAATGAGGGTGGAATACATCTGGAATCATTGTCATACGGGTTAAGCATTATGCGGACTTCATTCTGCATTGGTAAATCAGTGGACAGCGCTTATAACCTATACTGAGGTAATAAAGATACAGGTTGCAGTGTGAGGTCTCGCCAGGGTGAAACCCCTTTTGAAACTGGACTGTGAGGGGTGATTTCACGAGATGGAGCCATGACAGTGCCATGTTCACTATATTTGAACAGGATGCTCACTAAACGATTCCCGATCTATAGGCAAATGCTGCCGGGATTATGTACGACTGTTACATTTGTAAAGGTTTAGCCATATGGAGAGCTGATGACAATTCTGTCGATTGTACTGTATTTAAAACATTTAGTGAGTAGTTAGTGAACAGTTAGTTTCAAAGTGTAGACATAATAAAGGTAGGTGAAAAAATAATACATTTGATGATAGTATGCATGAATGCGTTGGTCATGTACATCAGGGGTGCCCCAAAGGTAGCTCGCGATCTACTGTATCAGTAGATCACAAAGCGTGTGCAGGTAGACCACATGACACTAGAAATATATAATGTAAATAATTTTGGCATCTGCCACTTGAATTAAGGTGACTTGATTGATTGACATCAAAAAGGGCCTGTCAGCTCAAACCCTTCAAGATCATTTGTATATAAAATGAATCTACCAATTCCATTTTCCCCCTCTATTTCCCATTCCAAGTGCGTTTGTCTAATATGTCAACGACAGTGCCGCTATTCCAAAGACTCCTCCGGTAATTTTTTTAAACTATTTTCAGCAATGGGATACTGTAGTTTTTTGGGTGGGTAGATCTTGTTGAGCTGGTCATTTTGAAAGTAGCGCTCAAGTCAAAAAGCTGTGGGGGCACCCCTGATATTGTCACATCAAAGAGGAGACGGTTAGTGAATGTGTGGTCTCACTGTGTGCCAGTTGGTGGTGGGCGAGGTGTGGATGTGGGGGTCCCACAGGGCTAAGTGCAAGGATCTCCTCTGTGCTGCCGGAACGCTGGATGGCCAACTCGACTTCCTCATCGGTCAACCCTGAAAAAAGGAGACATACACCTTCAGTACCACTGGTCAGTGGTAGTAGACAACGACTGTCTGCTCACTCGTCTGATTGATTAACAGTTTTGGAGAACTACGGTACATTTCAAGCACAATTCAATACAAGACTGTTAACTGTGGACGACACCATAAAGCATTACACTTGTTTGACATTAAGGAAGTATTTACAGGTACATGGGTATCTTGGTGGTGTAACGAATCTTGTGGACCAGACCCATTGCAAGATGCTGAACTCTGTCGTCAACTGGAGAAAGTACTCAAAGGGTTTACTTACTGTAAGTAAAAGTATCAATGCTGCAATGTAGAAGTACCCCGTTACAAGTGAATGTCCGGAATTCAAAATGCACTTGAGTAAGTAGGTACAAAAGTATTGGCATCAAAATGTACCAAAAGTAAAAGTACTCATTATGTAGAATGTCTCATTTTAAATGTTCAAATGGATAAATGTAATGTTTTGAAAATAGCAGATCTACAAGGTTTTCAAATTGCCAAAATATATATGGGTGTTTAATGTATGTTTTGCAATAATATTCAAAGTAACTAAAGTTTTCAAATACGTGTAGTGTAGAGTAAAAGTACAATATTTGCCTCTGCAATGTAGTGGAGTAGAGTAAGTGAAAGTATAGAACAATTGACATATTCAAGTAAAGTAAAAGCACCTACAAATTGTTAACAGTACTTAAGTACTACCACTGAATGAAAGCAATGGCTCCGGGCCTGTCATAATATTTGTGCTATAACATTTCCCATGACCCCCATGACCCCCATGCACCACCTCCGCATCTTCAAAGTACAATTCCGGGGAAGCTGTGACCAAACATATCTTTGTTTCATTCATGTCACAGACTTCTTCTTCACAGAAATGTGTCGGTTCTTCAATTCTGTAGCGCAGTGGTTTTCAACCCTTACGTATATCATATCAAGGCCCATTATTTATTCTGCATTTGAGCCACGGAGCACCATTTGATGACATTTAGCCTCTCAGACCCAAAACTAAAGAATATTTTGTTGTCGTTGGATAAGATTTTGTCCACAATTCCATGCTGTATTAATGTTGGTACCATTAGGAGAGCAAACCATCAACATAATTCCTCTACATTCTCTAATTGTGCAAACTTCTTCTTCTGCAGATGTTTAACAATAATCTTGAGAGTGAAACCAAATAGACCCATAAGGGTCCATTTGGTTTCATTTTACACTCTCATGAGGAACCCCTTTTGGTGTTAGCATTATGTTATGCTTTCGCTATTTAAAAATAGCAGATCTACAAGCTCATAGCACGCCACCGAGTGGCGCGCTACGAGCTTGTAGGTCTGCTATTTTTGAAAAATCGAAGAACGACTGACATAGAAACATAGCTTTTTCAGAAAACTGTCATTTTCAAACAGACATTTTTAGAATCTGATCTCAGGTCAAAATGGGTTAAAGCCATATAAAAGGGTTAAATATCTAATAAGGGTCCATTTGGTTACCAACTTTCCATTTAGCTGGGGACCACCTGGAACCCCGTCAAGGACCACTGGTTGAAAACCACTGCTGTAGTAAACGTGGTAGTAAACGTAGTAAAAGTGGTGGAGATCCATCTAAGAATGATGAAGGAAAGCGAAGCGCGGTGCTGAGCCTATTAGCTGTCACCAAAGGCAACAGAAAATAAGACTGTCCACTTCTTCTTCAGATATATTTCCCAGGTGGAGATTTCATACACCCCAGACAGAGAAAATGCATTATTTTAATTTCTTCATTGTGATGTAAATGTATTACATAATTTTGCAAATGCCAATATAATTTAATCTTCGGATCTTTTTTAATGATTTTAGTGATGATTAAATTGCAAAGGGCTCCCTGATGGAGAATCAGAGGGGAGGAGTGAAAAAAAAAGATTTAATATGAACATCTCCTTTTGTGGGAAGATAGTATTTTATTTCAGGCACCATATGCAGACATTGCTACAGGTCTCGTCCTTTAATGAGGATCATAATCTAAACAAAAGAAGAATAATTACAATTACACCCTTATTTAATTTGAGGTATGAAAAAAATAAAAGAAGGAGCTGTCAAGAATTATTTAGTCACTGTACATGAATTCCTTTATAAATGCACTGGGGACGCTTCATTTGAAATCAACTGACTGCTGTCAAGGTCTCACTTATTGATAAGTACAGTATATATTATGATGAAACATCAGCCTGGGTCTATACTGTACTACAAGGCTATAAGGCCCTCTGCAGCTTAAGAGACTCTCTCATGACCATTTTAACATAATTTCCCGGCCCATTTCCTTGACAGTGTTTCCTGGGTTTCCCAGGGCTTCCTCCTGACAGAAAACACCCCTTTGCTGAGAGGCCCTTTTACTTGTTCTGCTCCCATGGGCTTGGGATAGAATCCTTTACATGCTCAATATACGCTGCCTACACCGCGAGGGAGAGCCGCTGGGAAGATTCTGTTAAAGAGATGTTTGTCACAGATGCCTGCCTGCCAGACAGTTAAGTTGTTCTTGGTTCTACGTGTCCCCATGCATACCCTGAGTGATCGTCAAATGCCCGTTTGGTGATCTTCACAACACCCATGTAGAGCCTAACACTCACGTTGATTGATAAATAACATTAATTATTGAAACCTGCAGCTGCAGGATCAAATCCCATCCCATCCCAGGCGGTGGCGTAACCGTCTGGGCACCCGACTGGTAATCCAGTCGCAGTGTGCCGCGGGTTCGACTCCCGAGCACGACACGGCCTTTACTGCATGTCTTCCCCCATCTCTCTCCCGTTTCCTGTCAGCCTACTGTCTGTCCCTTCAAAAACCAATAAAAGGCGTAAGCCGCAAAAAAAAAATCTTAAAAAAAAAAAAAAATCCCATCCCATCCCAAGTTGAATGAGATTTAAGAAAATGTACACAAATGATTCATATTATTTGAGAGTGCGGGGTTAATATAGGAAAAGAGTAGAGAAATAAGAGTCAAGCTTAAACAGTTCACAGTTCCTAACCTTCATTCAAATCCACTCTAGCCAATGAGGTCCGAAAGCATGCAGAAATCTGTGGACAATCTCCCACTACTAAGGGCTTGATGCCAGAGAGGGGAGGTCCGGCTCGTCACCTATTTAAATGCTTCAAGGACTCCAAATGGCCATGAAAATTGTTGAATAATTGAAGGCAAATATTGGCCAGCGCCTGTCGTCTACGGCAGGTCCTGAGTGCCAGGAAGTGGCTAGCGCCATGTGCTGAGCTCGTGCAGTCGGGCTGCACTGTTCAATAAGCAATAATGTGTCCCCGGACGGACTCCCGATTCATCTGACCACAGCAGACTACACGGTGGCAGACTATTGAGTGAGAGACATGCAAGATCTCTATTCCACAAAATGTCAAATAAATAAATAACTAAATAAAGTAAAGCCCCCCCCCCCCCCCCCCCCTTACTTCCCTTTTCACCTTGAAATGTTTTAATGGAAACAACTTCTAGGGCTAGCGTTAAGATTAATGTATGTACATGATAATGGCTATTCATTTCTTTAATGCTGCTGTTTGCATAGGAGAATAAAAGAAGCTAGCGTGCCCCTCCCCCACGCGCCCGCCCGCCCGCCCCGGCATCAAAATAAAATGCATGGAAATTCATAAACCTGTTTTCTTGTCGAATTACAGCTCACTTGACTGGGTTGCGGGGCTCTGATCTGTTTATTGTCGAGGGGAAAGACAACAACAAATGAAAGCCCTCTCAGATCCATTTATAAAGGAAACAGAGAACAAGGTGAAACTCGGGTTTTACATATAAAAGGCAAAGAACACAACAAGGAATCGTCAAATTTATTACGGGTTCCTGCAGAATTACCTGTGGAATGACCCCCCGGACCCCTATTTCGGATCGACCTGCAGGGAGATGATTTTTCTTAACCCATTCAGGCCCGACGTCAAAATTTAAAAGAAAGGGTTTTCTAAATCATGACAATTTTCTGAAAGATTTGAGGCACATTTTAACGATTTTTCAAAAATAGCAGACCTACAAGTTCATAGCGCGCCACTCGGTGGCGCGCTATGAGCTTGTAGATCTGCTATTTTTCAATAGCTAAATTATAACATAATGTTTAAAATACCAAAAGGGGTTCCCGCCCAAAATGGGTTAAGACATAAATTACATCTAATGATGACACCGTAAAAAAGAACAATAATGGAAAGCTATTCTGTATTTCATTATACTGTATTATTTGGTGCACCTGATACACGCGGCGCCTGTTTATGAGTCACCGTATTAGCAGATGCTCAGCAAAAGCATTTGCTTTGACCTTGCCATTCTCATTGGGGCATGAAATTACGGTGCTGGCACCTCGATATTACAGCTATAAATACTGTAAACTGCATATCTGGGCTACGTTTTCTATTGTCTTTCAACATAAACCTGATCGGTATTTATTTAAAGGAAAACCCATTGCTCGTCACGTTATTTACGGCTCTATTTCCAGAGCACCTTATTCTCTGGGCACTTTTTAAGGGCAAAGAGGCGGCCGAGGCCCCTACAGAAAATCCATTTCTCCAATTCTGGCACTTCTGAACTTTATGGGTCAAGACCCAGGCCGCAGAGCCAATTATAAAAATTGCTTACTAAAATATTTTGGGGTGGTAAAAGGTGAATGCCTTTTTCACTGTCCTCCAAGGCCTGAATTATGAAGTTGCCCTTGAGTGGGAATTACTTACATTTTGAATATCACATTTAGAAAAAGAAAAAAGAAAAATACATGTCATGGGGTCATAAATAGATGGAGGTCAGTGGGTTATTGAGAGCCCCGGAAAGCAACTTCAAACCATCTTCTCACGCCGTGCACTGGCAAACGAGATTCTACATGTCATTTGGTTGTAGTACTACAGCTGCTCGAGAATGGCATGCCCTAAATAATGACCACTCTCATAGCGTATTCATTTATGTATTAAAAAAGGCGACTCTGCTCTCATTTCCCTGCTTTATCACCTTGTACTGATGACAAAGTAGGCAAGGCCCGGGCTAGGTGGCGCCGTAGAGTAATTTATAACCACATCAATCCCTTTACCTTCCACGCAGGCCTTGGTCATTGTCATTTTTGTCCGAGAGGTGAGTCACATAACCCCACTTGCAAACAACATCCCATTAATATTGGGGATGATGAACCTTATCCTTCCCCTTACCTTCATACCTAGGTATGGTAATATAGACCATCAGCCCCACCTGTGCTCCCCATGACCCTTGATCACTGGCCCTCTACTCAGGGTGAAAGACATTAGCATTATTTTTAACCAATTTTGGGCGGGAACCCCTTTTGGTGTTACATACATTATGTTATAATTGAGCTATTGAAAAATAGCAGATCTACAAGCTCATAGCGCGCCACCGAGTGGCGCGCTATGAACTTGTAGATCTGCTATTTTTGAAAAATCGTTAAAATGTGCCTCAAATCTTTCAGAAAATTGTCATGATTTAGAAAACTTTTTTTTTTAAATTTCGACGTCAGGCCTAAATTGGTTAAGTCAAGAACAACTAGGTCATTCTGGCGGGAGAAATACAAAGGAACAAGTCAAACTTCCATTTAAGTCTCACTGGCAGAATGCACTGTCTACATTCATCACACTTAAGAAGAATCTAACTGTAATGTTACAATCTACTGACACCCATGTTTGTGATGAACTGTACTGTGCTAGGTTATTTGCTTGTCGGCTGTTGGCCAGGACGACGCGACATGTTGAAGGATGGAAAATGTTGTTGTCCTGAGAATTACTTTTTCCCCCGCTTTTGTAATTATATGTGGGATTGCTAATTGTTGAGATTCGAATGGAAGTGCCAAAATGAGTCCCTAAGCTTGTTAAATGACACATCTGTTAATTGTAGGGGACATGGATGGCATAATTCACGAGATGAGACTCAAGATGAGGCAGAAACACATTACATTTCACTCCAACACACTCAAATTTACTTGATCTTGGCAAAGCCCAAAATTGCTTTAAGACGGCACTCTTTGGTAAGACACATTAAATGCAAGTCATTTCCCACTCAATAGCCACACTGTCAACAGTAGGAGGCGGAGGAGGAAGTCAATCTCTGCGTATAAATCTTGATTTATATTAAGTTCTATGTGACAAAGTTTCAATATTTTGGCAGTTTATTCAACAAGGACTGGAGGAAGAAGAAAAGCTATAAATATTGGAGTCCATAATTGCCAATTCATATCATGAAATTGACAGCTGGGAAGAAAATAGAAAATTACATTTTTCAATGAATATTGAAATAAACCAGACTATTAGGATCTGTTCAGAAAAAAAACAGGAGATGCAACCAGAGAGACATCCTTCAGTGCAGATTAGGGCACAAATATGCAGGGAAATAATATGCTCTGGCGAGATTATTGTGTAAAGATTCTGCAACATGCAATCAAAGTGCGGCCTATTTTCCCCTTCATCAGCTAGCCAGCGTAAGTACTGCCGGCAAGAGGAATCCAATTTAAATTCCACTCTACCGGGAGATGGTATTGTTTCATTTTATGTGTGCTTTGACATTTCTGGCTGTTAATATAGAGTAAAATCCAGAAGTATTTACATAAATATGACATTACTCTGCATTAGAAATTAAGACTGACATATTTGCTGTGGTGGCAGGACGGAGCATGAGGATGATTGAGTTTCGGGGTCAAAAGGTTGAGAGGACAGTACGCTAGGCTGGGTACATATGAAGGAATAAGTGGGCCATGACTCTTGGTCCGTCACCATGTCCGCCGTTATGTCTAACTTTGGCTCAACGGATGAAATGAGACGGACGATGAACCAACTGTCATCATGTTCTTTACTTAAAGCGGAGTGGACCAGCTGGGCTCTTCCTACTCTAGTAATTTTACCCACAGCAGAAATCATCGTTTGGGGGGGGTCAGTAATAACAGCACAGGAATGTGGTTAATTTAAAGCACAATTAAACTTTGGTAGAGGTTTGGGTTGTGTAGTTACCTTGCCATGATCCGACTCAAAAATATGGGCCAGGTATCTTCAATAGTTGCTCCGTAGATTAAAAATTGATGATCCAACACATTCTCCCCATTTACTTACCTTGCACTGTGAAACGGGCCTCGAAAAGTCACACTTTTGGCACACAGCGCTAACAAAGCGGATTCTGCCAATGTATAGAATTACAGAACCCTAGTCTGTTTACAATGACACGCTGATACGTTACTATTGTCACAATTAAAATAGTAAAAGCAACATGAAGTTTGCATTAAAAAATATATATAATAATTCTATACATTACCAAAATCCATTTTCTTCACAAGGTAACTAGGCTATAACCTGTAAAGTTTAACTGTGCTTTTAACTCAACACCAAAGTAAATAGGAATACATGAATAATAATAAGAAGAAGAGATAAACCATTTTTATCTCAAACTGACTTGATATGAAAGGATTGGTTTTCTTAACCTTCAACTCTCACAAGGAACTGACAGAATCATACAGCACTGTGACATAATAACTGCATTGTTCGTTGTAAGGCTAAGTCAAAATGGCCTTCTGCTGACATGAGGCAATCTGTAACATACACATAGTTACACGAGTTGTGTGACTTCTTTTGACTTATTTTACTCTCCGTTTTGAGTTTTCAGCACCTCCATAACATTGGTGTGCACACCTCCCTTAGCTTGTTTCCCCATTTGAATGGGCTGACATCATGTTATCTCATGGGTAGATTGTTGCACAAGTTTACCATACAACTCATTAATCACCCAATGAATACCTCGTCCAAGCAATTTGGCAAACAGCAGGTTGTGCTTAGTGTTTTGTTACTCCATTTTCTCCCATCTTTACCCTCTCTCGCTTGGATCAATGCCCTTATGCAAATAAAGACTTTCCGTTAAGATCCAGAGTGGAAATTACTTTCCAAAATAAATCCGCCATTAAAGCATCATACATATTTCATATACTTAAAGTGCAGTAAGAAGGAACCATTTTCTGGAGCTTGGCAGAGTTCAGAACAAAGCTAAAAGTAAGAAGAAGGAATTGTGACAAAGTAGCGGATGACGTCATTTGCTATTGACGAGCCCTTTATCGAATTTGAGATAACCAATGGTGGATTGAACATGCCTTAGATGTCAATAACGAGACGCAAAGACAGGGACATTTCAAAAGATATCAAGAGTCATTAGGGCCAGATGAGACGTGTGTAGCAGCAGCCGGCAACCATGGATTTGGTTTCAGGTTACCTTCCCCAGTCATGGAGCTTTTAGGCTCACTTTTCACTGCTGGGCTGCTCTAATGATAGAGGCAAAGTCCCTAAGCTCTGCCGATGAATTAGTCCCCCAAGTACTGAACTGTTTTGTGAAGAATTGAAAGAGAAGCACTCGCCGCTAAGGGTAGTTTATCTGAGGTAAAGCTACCATTCTTTAATCAAAGACCTATTTGAGAAAAGGAAGAAAAAAAAAAGGCAAAGCACCTTCAGCACGAGTCTCCTCTTCTTTTGGAGTACCAAACAATTTGATTATATTTTGCCTTGACATAAATGAGCCCCGAGAGTGATGGTGCCGTCTTGTAGCCTTATTTTATCAAACGATTCTCTAGTATGTAGAAATAATCTCAATCTCGTGCAAAGAAACTGATGAGCCAGCAAACGCATCCATCCTCCCTATATCTAACACACCAACCTTCCTGTGTCATGCCTCACATTTACGACAACAGTTAAATTAAGTAAAAGGCTTAAAATGCTGGAAGGTAATATTGATAATTCCATTGAAAATGCAGAGGGGTTTTGTCAATATTAATTTTCCTGAACCCAAAGGAGCATCCCGACTGGTGGGTCATTTATTCAGAGGGCCTTGAATCATGCACTCTGCAGCTAAAATCGACCCATATCTGAGCCCCCAGGGCAAAAAGATATGGCCACAACCTTTGACCTCTACAGATCAAGCCTCCCAAAAAGGGACATTGGGTGTGCATCTCTGTCCAATCACTGTAAGAGATTTGCATTTAATTGTTTTAATATAGATTTTGTTAATGCTGTTGCAGCAATGCTGTTGCAGCATTAACCATGTGTATATGCTAGACTATTGTAATAGACATTTTATATTCGTAGACTGCAGTATGTAATATTCACCCAGCAAAGACCAACAGTAATCAAATTCGAGGGCATATCTTTCTTCACTTCAACTCTCACCTTTTTTCTTCAGGAAGGCTTTTCTGGTGGCCAGTGGACTCTCGCGTACTTTTGGGTTCTGTAGGAATTTCACAGCCGTGACAATCTGGAAATACACATATGCACGCGCACACACACACACACACACACACACACACCAACAAATTGGTTAATTTCTCGCAATGAGATAATGTGACAAAGCAGTAGACCGTGTATGCGAGAACAGTCCAGTGCAAAATAACAGTCCAGGCATTCTACAAGAAATATATTCGTTAAAAAACTGGATGAAGAGCTTAAATGGATTCCATCTGACAATTGCTTCAACTCCCCCAGCCGTGAGGAGGTGAAAGACCACCTGACCACTTTCCAGCTAAATCTGGGGAATGAACAAATCAGCAGTTATAAAATTAGCCCATCAAGAGTGCCGGACAAATGGAGTATGGAGCTTAATTTGCTATTACCCTCTTAAAGACAAACTTCCACTCTTAAGTGCGCAGGGGAAGAAAATCTATACTTAATGCAGAGGTGATCATTTGTATCTAATAACTTCTGAATCCTAGGCTAAAACTTCTGTAATTCTTCCAGTTAAAAACGTGCCGTGATCAAATCACCCGGCCTGAAGGTTGTAATGACTTGAAACGTTAATGCACTAGAACGTTGAATGGCATCAGAACATCAGTAGTTTTAAGTGCACAGCGTTCATCGATTCTATTATGTTTTCCTTCGAGATGCACCTTAATTTTCCACCCTGGTATGCATTTCCTAGAATTGGACGGAGGGAAAAAAATCATCCTCAAATGGCATTAACCCATTCAGGCCTGACGTCGAAATTTAAAAAAAAAAGTTTTCTAAATCATGACAATTTTCGGAAAGATTTGAGGCACATTTTAACGATTTTTCAAAAATAGCAGACCTACAAGCTCATAGCGCGCCACTCGGTGGCGCGCTATGAGCTTGTAGATCTGCTATTTTTCAATAGCTAAATTATAACAATGTTTAAAACACCAAAACGGGTTCCCGCCCCAAAATGGGTTAATGGTTAATGTGGTTAAACGCTAACGTGACATGGATGCGTTCCAGGTCTCAATGGATTAAAACATAAATTTGAAGTGGGCGCCACTTCACGGCGCCTCCGAAAATAGATAAACATGAAAGAATACAGAGAAAGGGGAACACGGAAGATGGGGAGCGTTTAGATGACTTATTATCGCACCTGTGGTCCCCGTGATTCAATTGTAAAAGTCATCCCTCTAATAGGTTGAAAGGTTTTGATTACTCTCTCTTTTCTTTTAGTGTTGAAAGATACAAAGTGATTGAGCACACTGCCACTGGTAATCCGTTTTGGGTAATGCATTGCATATACTATGAAGCTGTTTCAATTCAAAAGAATTGCATTTCAAAACTCATCCACGGGGCAGGTTTAGCAGTCTAAAGACTTAAGATTATTTTTCTGTGACAAAAGCACCACTATATCAGGGGAGATTGGTAAATCAATCGCGCATGCAAAGTTTCAGAATTGACAAGTAGGCTACATGATAAAAACGAAGGGAAAAAAACAAGATTATCGACCCTTTTCACACAAATGTATGTACAGTTAGGTGCACATAATCAAAATGTCATACAGTTTCCACAGATCTAGTCAGACAGTCACCGAACACTACACTGCAGCACAATTCATCCATATACAGTACAGTACCATAGCAAAAACAAAAACGTGAAGATGATTAATTTGATCAAAAGCTACTCTTTCTCCCCCAAAGACAGGCCTCCACAAATTTAGGGACACAAATCTCCCGTGTCACTGTGACATTACCATGACCTTTGCTGTACATACGGGTTACGCAAGGGGGAGAGGAATTTCCTGGATCTCTATATGCTGAGGGCTTATTAAAGGCAGTCACCCGGAACCTTCATTGTGACAAGCAGATTAAACCATTTGCATGGTGAACCCCCAACTGATGTTGTGGGCCAACGGATACTGTAAACACACACACACACACACACAGTCACACACACACACACACACACACACACACACACACACACACACACACACACACACACACACACACACACACACACACACACACACACACACACACACACACACACACACACACACACACACACACACACACACACACACACACACACACACACACACACACACACACACACACACACACACACACACACACACACACACACACACACACACACACACCCCCCACTTTGGTAACAAGACAACATCATTCTGCTCCCAGAAAAAGCTTTTGCCTTTCAGAGTATCGAAACGCCCCGACTAGCTGTGGTTATGGCAGCAATAAGCGGATGACAAGCAGGCGGGGGAAAAGAATCTAATATAACAATATTCATTCCAGTTAATAGGAGAATGATGCAGGCCCCTATGAGAAGCAAATTACCTAATAGTGGATGAATCTGCTGAACTAGTGATCCTTGTTTACATTTTCCTAAATTGTCAATACCATACTATTGACTAAAATTTTCTTTGTCAATGTTAATGGGCGTAACTATGACATCTTAATAAAGACCACAGCTAGCTCAGCTGCAAACTAATAAGGCAAATGTCCATTTGGTTAAAATTGTAGTGGCAGATCTTCTGGGAGAGGAAAAGTGCACTTCTTAGCAGATGACATAGCTGCTTTGCGAAACTTCCACCCAGACATCTCAATCAATTATAACCGCATTGCGCAGATTTCAGTCTTGTCTTGTTATTGACTTATAGATCATCCCAGTTATAGTGTAGGGTAGCACACAATTGGGCTTTTAGGGGGCGGGTTGCATGTTAGTACAACACTTGCACACTTGGTTTGGCAGCATAAAGATCAACAATTATTAATGTAATGGATGTGCCCTGCCTTTCTGAATACCGGTACAGTAAATACCTTTTGGCTAGTATACAGTAACTATTAATCTCTTTTTTTGTCATGCTTCTTGTAAAGACGAAACTGCTAATGCACCAAAGTGCCTCCGTGTTAAGACCGATAATCTTTACAAACCGGATAACCAATAAAGTGTCAGGTAAAGCCGAAAAAGAGGCGAAAACTCAATCATAGGAAAAGATAACATTAACCAACACACTTAAAGAGAGTGAAGTTGATGAGTGGACAAGATTATGGCAATGTTATTGAGTTTGAATTGGACAATGAGCAAAAATGCACTTGTCTCAAAATTACTCGCGATTCTTTTTGTCCACCTTCAACTGTGAGCAATGAGTATGAAATCAAATTATGTTCGAACTCCACTGCTGGGTGCTTATAGAAAACATGTAACCAGTCGTGTGTTTTTGCTCTAACTAGTAACAGCACAGAAGTATAACATGGCTGTGGAACAAATACTTTTCAGCTGTAAAATGCTAGATCGATTTCAGGAAGCGAGTTAAAATACTGACTTCCAAGTGGATATGGCAGTATAGAATGGAGTAGTTTCCTTTAGCTCAGTGGTTCTCACATTTGTGCATTTGTGTCTCACATTTGTGCAAACATTTTGAACTCAAATCTTTGCTTCTAGAGGTCCCTGGCACAATGGGGGTCCATGGCTAGAGGTCCCTGGCACAATGGGGGTCCATGGCTAAATGCATATCATTTTGGGGGTCCCCGACTTGAGAACCAATGATGCTTTAGCAGTATTTGAAGTTGAAAAGACTGAACAGATGAACTCTGAAGAGCAACTTTTGAACTACAGCAGATAAAAAAGGGATCGCTTGCTCTATAATTCCATGTGGTCACAATAGTGGGGGGAAAAAAAATACAAAATAAAAAATATAAATAAATACATACAGTAGGCCTACATATATAAACAGTTTGCAGTGGGCCAACTTGAGCTTCAAGTATGCTCCTTTCACTTTTGGATATCCAGGTGCAAGCATCCTTACTTACTTGTAACCAACGGTTATCATTCATATAGTGCCATAATGTAGTGACGCAGCATTTTGCAACTCGCTGCTCTTTAGAGCTTGTTGTCTGTTGTATAACTCCGGTCCGAGCCACTTCCCCAAACCAATGGGCCTTTAAGATGTGAGCAGTAAATGCATTAACAGCCAAAGGTCCACTCATACTCCATATTCCACTCTGCTGCTCAAGATATATACAGCAAGGCAACATAATGCATATGGGACAATTCAAAAAGTGAAGAAAGACCCATTCGTGTCACATTTTTTGTTCAATAAAAATTAATTTGCAGGCTTTAAACACTCCCTAATCCAAGGCTATCTATTCTACAAAAGGTACGCAATGTGTGTACATTTGTCTGCAATAATGAAGACACTCAGAGTGGATGGTAGAACTCTCAGCCAAGGGGGGCAACAATGGAGGGTCTAAAAGGAAATCATTAGCAAGTATAGGATTCAGTCTCAGTGTGAATCAATTCATTCCAAATTGCCCTGGCCTGTACATTTGTGGAGAAGTGCCCCTGATATAATAACAGGCTGATAGACATGCTAGAAATTACGTTACGCAAGTCTCAAATTCCAGCCCTCCCCAAACAAAGGTTTGGCAGACTAAAAGAGAGAGAAAGAGAGAGACAGCGAAAAATGAAGCTCTATATTAATTAGGTGCTTTCAACGGGTGACTCGCTATCAGTCCGTCTTAAATGCCATAACCCAATACCTTTCCGATACCAGAACCCTGAATAATAAAAAAGAGAACACTGTTTTAATGCAATTTTGCATTTCCTCTTTGTCTCGTATGTTCTCCTTTATGTGACCAACAGTGCTTTTTAATCTTTTTAACGAGAACAGATTTAAATGCCCTTCTAATTGTGACATCTTTTACGCCTAATGTGACCTTTAGCCGAGGGCGCTTGGCCTCATGGGAAGGAATTAGTGACCCGGAGTGAGGGAAAGAGAGGTGTAGAACTAACCGTTTAGCTAAGCTTTCACGTCTACACTAGCGCAGACACCACTGGCTACACTGGAGTTCAAACAGTGTGACGTGACCTTACACCATCGGCTCCTGGCTTCTTGTTCTGTCCTGTGAGGCAGTGCTCCAGTCTAGTCTAGTCTATAGAGTCAGGGTGCAACAGTGAAAACAGTGAAAATGTTCAATACACAAGTTCACAATGGTGTGTTGGGAGCTACTTATCATCAATTTTATATATTTTTGTGTGACACTCTTGTAAGACAAAGTATAAAATAGGGCTTAAATAGCTAATGAGGACTATTCCATTTTTAATTGGGGTGGGTGGCAGTGGCTTAGTGCCAGGTGGAGCGGCCGCTTGGGAAACGGAAGGTTCCCGGTTCGATCTCGGGCTCCCCCAGAGTTAGAGTCCTTGAGCAAGAAGCTGAATCCCAATGCTCCCGATGAGCCTTCCGACTGAGAGGCAATCTCATAGGCCTCCTATAAGATTGCATTAAACGACATTAAACTCACTTTGCCACTCGATTTGCCACTCACTTTATGCATGTGCAACGCAAAAATCTAAAATTACACAGATGCTTTCCTGGTTTTGTTCATTTTCATGTAAATTCATTGATTTGATATATAAAAAAATGAAGGATAACACTGCTCTCGACAGCTACTTTTAACTTTCAAGACCATTTCAAAGGAGGGATGACATGCAGCCATGAGCCCATGATATCGTGAGATCTGTGCCTATGTGGCATGTATACAAAATAAACTCGAGAACCACTGGCAAAACCGAGACTAGCTACTTTACGAAGCATTACCGTGAGTGATCTTTACCAGAACCCAACTTTGGCACTAATAAACTTGGATAAAAAAGGAGCATTGGCGAAATGTGAGGCTTGTCCTATGACTAATGACAGACAAACTAATACAGTCCTAGTTGTGCATCTGTTATAATGCTCAGGGGGATGCAGTACAATACAGTGCAGTACACAGTAGGCTGGTCCTCCGAACCTTACAACCCCCAAAATGCGGTTAATCTTTATTGAATGGCCTAACTTCTGAAATTAAAGGTCAGAGTCAACGTTTCAATGGATGAAAAAAAGAGGGTCATGGAAACCTTCATTGATGTTGAGGTTTAAAAATAACACACAGTGCTACATGGTGACAACGTAGCCCCGTGGGCACGGCTACAAACATGACATCAACAGCATATTACACAAGTTTTGCAGACAAATAGGAAGAAGGGGGGCAGGGGGTAGGGGGGGTTGCATGGAAACCAGGTTCTTTTAAGAGCATCGCATGTTCAGACCAAACTTTCCATTCGGTAGCAGTTCCCCCTATCAGGCCTTTCTCCATTAAAGGACCACTTCACCACTTTTCAACATCTCTTCATATAATTGGTCCTCACTAATGTTCATGATAAAACACCACAATTTTGTCCTACTCAGTCTGTGTCTCATAGGAGGGCTTTGGGCAGTTCGGACACCCGTCCACCAGTGACATCATCATTAGGCAGATTTTTTTTTAAACAAGATTTGTTTTAAAATATATTTAGATTTGTATTATCGTGAGAACGATGGCTTCAACTTTTGCATTGCAACTTTTCAGGAAAAGAAAGCCTGCCGTTTCTATTAGCTAGGTGGGCAGTTTCTGAACTGCCCACAGCCCTCCTATGAGACACAGACTGAGTAGGAAAAGATTGTGGTATTTTATCATGAACATTAGTTAGGACCAATTATAGGAAGAGATGTTGAAAAGTGGTGAAGTGGTCCTTTAACATGGAAGAGTTGACTGGATCCGTGCTGTTCAACCTCGAAGGACAAAAACATGTGAAGACTGATTAAGCTGGTGAAACTACAGTATACGTGGATTAGTGAGCAAATACTTGCATGCACAATACATACTGTATATAATAAAGCCCTGGAGGTATAGGCTAATTTACCTAAAAAGCAGAAACTGTATAAAATGTGTCAACCTCCTTCCCTCTTTAGTATCATTTCAGCACAAAGATAGAGAAAATGTTTTAGCAGCCAAGTCATTTTTCTTACTTCCATGTGTTTTCAAGAACACATTCTGCCAGGATAGGAAAGTTTAGGATATACTTTTTATATTGATTAATTGAATATTTATTAACAATCCAGATAGTATAGTCAAAGGTTAAGATAAAAGGATCACACACTGGCTTTTTGCACTGTGGTCCATTGTACAGATAATATCATCACCGTCAGGAAAAAACCTTGTATCTCCATATTTCATCTTTGTTTTTTTGTTTTTTCATGAATGAATGTCCTGTTATACTTTGTTGTATGGCAGTGTTGCGCAAAAGGGGAGGAAATAGCCACAATCTCACATCATATTGGGACGCAGCATGCCAAAAGTTGTGAGCTTAATAAAGATATGTGTCTATTCTTTTAATTGTTTGAAACTTTTTCAACTATAAAGACATGCCCAAAATATGGACGCCAAGTTTAAAGGTAGGGTAGGTGATATTTTTTGGTTAAAACAAAAAAAAGTTTTTTGTTAAAAGATGAAATCACAATATTCTGATAGTAATCATTGCTATAGAGTGTTCAGTAACAGGGGTCTCCATGTCTCTCCAGTTCTTTAATGAACAGAAAATACATTTTCAGGTAGGTGACACAATTTTAGCCAATCAGGAGAGAGTAGCTATTTATGAGATTAACACACAATCAGCGCCGGGATTTCTTTCAAAATAGCAGCTCAAGGTGCCGCGCAGATATGGCAGCTTTTACTCTGAAAGCCCACCCCCCCCCCCTTCCGTTCCGTACAAAAACCGGGAGGAATAATGTAGCTTGCTTACCTCGCTATGATTACGATAAGGCATGTTGAAGTCAGAAATGAAAAGCTTAGTATCCATCTGGTCAAAACCACGGAGAGCTCCCTAGATTAGGAGATACGAGGCATTCTTTCTGAGCGGTAAACAGGGAAGTGAACGGGACCGCGCATGAGCGAACAGCAAGGAGTATGGTGCAGAAGGAGAGGCCACCCCCCCCCCCCCCCCCCCCCCCCCCCAAAAGACAAAAAATCTGAATATTTTTCTCTTGTTTGATATCAATGAAAATACGCTAGGTGTATACATGTCCTCGCAATCCATCGGTTGGATTAGCTATGGCGTTTCCACACGTCCTATGGACTAAATGGGTTAATGTTTAGTGTTCGAGTTCTAATTTTGTCTGCTCATTTCTTTGTGTCATTACTTACAATCCACTTGTTTAATCTGTATCCTGACTGCGTTCTCTATCCTGATGGATAAAACTGGTATCCCAGGTTAACAAAAAGATGGAGATACATGGAGACTCTGTTCACTGTTACTGAACAAACACTATATAGCAATGAGTACTATCACAATATAGAGCTTTTTAACACTTATTTTAACCAAAGAAAATCACTTACCCTACCGTTAAAGTGGTTAAGTTTGTCTGTGGGCTTTATAAATACATGTGAAGTATAAACAAGAGCTTGTGACAAAATAATAACTACATTAGAGCAATTTGAATACTTTCTTTTTTCCATTTCCTGAAAAGTTATCGTTTTGGTCATTCAAGGTTTCTGCCCAACAGCAACAATATGAAAGGAAAAGGCTCATAAAAAAAAACATGATAATTCTTTGAGAGATTGGAAATGCCAATCGAGAAACTAAATGCCATGCTACCTGCCTCACTGGACTGGCAATTTGCATATCGTCAAAACAGATCCAGTGACAATGAGGGGAACAGATGATGGGGGATTAGATGCATCCGAATGCTGTTCGTGGACTACAGTTCAGCATTCAACACAATAGTTCCTACCAGGCTCAACAAAAAGCTCAGTCACCCATCCATGGCAACTGGATACTACACTTCCTGATGAGCCCCCGGCAACTGGTGAGATCCAAGCCCCCAGAGCGGCTGGCCAACATTAAAGCCACCGCCCCTACTAGTCAATGCTGGAACTGCAGGCAGGCTTGTGCATTTAGCACGAGTAAACCCCACGCAGCTGGGGTTTAACACAGAGCGCTCCTTAGCACTTCCGCATTTTGACCACCAGCAACTGTTGGTGGTCAAATCAAAAAAATGGGGAAGTAGAGCATTCTTCCGGGAGCCTCAACATATAGGAGCCTCTCAGGGCTGCATGCCGACTACCAATATATTAATATCAAACTGTTAATAAAATAGTCAATTAGTAGTAGTGACTAAGCAATGCAAGCCTCTGTCGCTTGAAGAAATTCTGGACACCTGCATCCTCCTCACGTCGTTCTACAACAGTGTTCTTCCTTATGAGCCAGGGCGGAATCATGGTGCTATTACGGTGAGGCTTTTGACATACAGTCTCACTACTAGAACGCTCTAGGTCCAAAGAAAATAGGTAAAAAAGAAATGTTACCATAGGTGCACGTCGCTGATAGGTGCTGCGTACAGTGGTCCTAATGGGCAAAAGAGGTGGCTGAAATGTGCCTGAATAATGCATTTTATATTAACTGTACAATATGTGAAGACATTGAGGGCGTGATAATAAGCCTAGAACCTTGGCAGAGTACTTATGAATAGTCTGTGGAAGTGTGGAGGCAAGTGGTTGGTTGCTGGTTAGCTCAGCCCTAGCAACCTGACACACCACGTTGACCCTTTTCTGATTCTGGTAGTGGGATAGGAAGAAATGTCAGTCTAATTTCTTCAAATTGGCCTCATGGTTGCGCAACAACAGCCGATTTGCCTTTTGGCCAATAACTATTGAACCATAGGTCATAATAAACCCACCCGATGACGCAACTCCCCGTATAGGCCACGCCCATTTCCACCTGACAATATATTTGCGACTACTACTTCTACAGACTTTGTCCAAACCTCAGCCAGATTGATACACCTTATGTCTGTATGTGAGGAAGACGTATCTGTCAGATCGTTCAGATAATCAGATTCCATTCCCACCGGCTATAATTGGCTTTCGAAGTTTGCAGGAGGGGCCCGTTTAACACAACAAGCCACACATAATGAAAGCATTTGTCAGATTGGTGTGAAACTCTGCACACATACTCCTAGCAGTCCAAGGAAGATCTGGCCCCCCAAATGTTTCAAATCATCCTCACAGTGTCACTATACCATTTCGAAACACAGCCCAGGGTAGGCAACCCGGCCTGGTGGGGATCTGCGCTCCGGGGTGCACACTTTTCTAGTTTACATTTGGAATCGTGTGATATGACAAGATTGTTTTATTGTCTCCACCAGGCCGAAGGCATGGGGAGAGAGTATGTTTTGCACTCCGTCCGTGTGTGTGTCCGTCCTTCCTTCCGTCCTTCCGTCCTTCCGTCCGTCTGTGAACAGCTAATCTCCGGCACCGTTAACCCGGTCGATGCCAAACTTTGCACACACACTCCCTGGATGCCAACGATGAACCTCTGCCCCACATTTTCCAGAACGGCCTGTTATAGCGCCACCATGAGGCAGCTTTTCACATTTTTACCTAAAACTGCACCGATCTGCGTGAAATGTTGCATGCACACTCCCCAGAGGCCGAGGACAAACCTTTGACCTGCATTTTCCGCATCTGCCTTTTATAGCGCCACCAGGAGGCCGACTTTTGTAAAACACATTTTTTGATATTACTCCTCCAGATTCTGTTCAAAAATCTCACAAATCGTTACACAGTATCTCTATGGTCATGTGCTCAAGTTGGATCTGTCCCATATTTCATATTCCATCCTAATTGGTTATAATTGGCTTTCACAGTTTGCAAGATTGCCCCGTTTTGAACAAAAGCCTCAAATCATGAACGCAGCATGCAATTTACGTGAAATCTTTCACACATTTTCTTACTAGGCTGAGGAATATATCCCACCCTTTTCACATTGGCCTGTTATAGCGCCACCAACAGGTTGATTTTTGCAAAACACATTTTTGGAACAAAATGCCTCAAATCATCCAATTGCCATCAAAGGCGTATGAAGAAATGGCAAACGGTACACATGATCTCTGTAGTCATGTGATCAAGACGAGTCTGTTGGATTTCTCAGATTGTACACTGATTGGCTAAGATTGCCTTCCAAAGTTTTCAGGAGTGGCCCGTTTTGTACAAAATGCTGGACATGTCCTGCTCATCCAGAATTCTATCCTTAGAGATGCTATGAGTGATCTGGCTCTGCATTTCCTCAACAAAATGAAGAAAATTGTTGCAAAAACAAAAAAAACATCCTCCTAAACATTTTGCCAAACATCACACACACTCCTATCCTCCTGGTGGAGACCTGTGCCCGGAAGGGCACTTTTTCTAGTTTGTATCTGAATCATCTAATATCTTCCCTAGTGATGTAATTATATGAACTGAAATGTACAAGTATCCTACCAAGTTTTTATTAATGTCCTGAGAGAAACAGATTACAGTTTAAGCCACATTTCTCCCATGTGTAATTGTGAAGTGTGGTCGTCTACTCTACACCGCAAAATATTCTGTGTTAATTTATCAATTTGTAACTCAGAGAGTGTACAAATATATCAGTAAGGGTCCATTTTGGATACGTATTATTGTACACTCTCAGGAGTCAAACTAAAACTCCGTATTTTCCAGCGCAGGGTCGCCCTGCTCCTTGCTAAACTGCAGAGACAGATGACTGTTTGGATAAGGACATCCCCACGGGGGCCTAGTGAGTCCCGATGACTAAAGAGAGCTGCCTCTGTCAGTGACACCTCACTTTCACTCACTTTAGCCAAAAAGACTGGCTTGTATAGCCCACAAATTCCTTTTAATTCAGGTAAAAGGCCCAAACCATGGAGGCTGGGGCCGCTCTGAGAGATAAGGGTCATCAGAGATTAAACCGTGGCACTTTAGCAGTGAATGGGGATGGAAGGGGTGGAAAAGGGGGGGGGGGGGAGGTGCTGGCGAGGCAGCGGTGGAGCACAACAAACTACTCAGCCACCCACAAAACATTCCAGCCCCCTTCTCAGCTGCAATCCAGTAATGGATACTTCCTCGGCTCCTCGATTGGTCAAAATGTTTTCATACAATAATTTAATTCAGAAACACTTTTACAAAGCAGGAGTAATCAATTTTAATTAGTTGATTTTTTTTTTTCATTCGCATAAAATTTAATGTACTGCCATCGATCTCCTTTGTTCTTTAATGCAGTGCCTCTTTCCTGTAATTCGAAGCTTTTTTTTTTTTTTTCCTTTTACAGTCAATGATGACATTCGGTGACAAGCAGTCCCGTTAGTACTGGGAATGAGCATCACTAGACACCGTCTGGCTCGCAATGCAACTTCATTTCAGGAGAAATGCACTGAAAATGCCTTCATAATGTGTAGGAATTCAGACTAATTATTATGAACCACTTTAACGCTGGCATCGCAATTTTTGGGGGCATGTTATTATAGAAAGACACAAATAAATAAATGCAAGAATTCGAAGGAAAAAAAGAAGGAAAAAAAAGAAAAGATATTTACAGGCTCACAGTGCGTCACAATGCAACATACAGTGACCTTGTAGATCGGCTATTTCTGAAATAATTTAAGTTTTTGTTGTTGTTAAAGTGATTAACACAAATACTTTTTTGAGGATACAGTAGCCTAAGTGACAATAACTCATACAAAATGATACTACCGTTTAAATGTAAACAGTACGTTTGTTTAAACAGTCTGTAACATTGGACGAAAAAGTAACAGACTAAAACTTACTTATTTTAGAGATATTTGAGGATGAAAACTATTTTTTATTGTTTATTGCCCAACAGTGCCTCTCAGTTTAGCACATTCTGGAAAAGCAATCCAACCAGGATGGCTACCTGATGAAGGCCGTTCGCGGCCGAAACGTTGTGTCTTAAAATGTATGGTGTTTTAAATAAAATAAAACACCTTTGGAGAAAGCCTGTGTGCGGACTACTTTCTTCTCCCTTAGTCCAGCACCAGCCAGGAACTGGATGTGCGCAGGCCACCTGCTTTTTAAACTAGTTTAGACTTAAGAAATACATCAATATTGCAGCAACAATATGAGCTTTTAGCGTCAGTGAAGTAATTCATATGGATTAGGTCTTTCCAAGTACTTTCGTGGAACTGAAACGAAAACAAAACCAGCAATACTCTGAACGACATGTAAGCAAAGAAGCACAAAGGCATTCTTGGAGCTGCCATCGCTCAGTAACGTGTCCTTCATATCATCAAGTCTCCCGTGGCCTTTCACAACCAATTACTTGATTGAGGCAAAACGCAAGCGGCACCAGTAGCGAACAACGTGGAGCTTGTGTCCAGACGACGCACCACAGAAGTTCTGCTGTGGTGACAGGAGAAGAGCCGCCTTCGTCTCCAGCAACTTACAGTGACAAGCCTATCCCTCTATGTTAAGCCACACCACTCCTCTCCGTGCAACACCCACTCACAAACACACACATGCACGCACGCACGCACGCACGCACGCACGCACGCACGCACGCACGCGTCCCACACACACACACACACACAAAAAGCAACTTGCAGGAAGCCACGGCAATAGGCAAATGACCGAGAGCTTGCAGGGCCAAAGACGCAGCAAGCTGGCATCAGTTTGGAGTGCAGTCATCCCTGTCTGCCAAGATGTCTAATCAAGCCACAATGGAGAGGCCAGTGACAATAGGGAGAGGTGTTCCTTCTATTGATCAAATGATTCCTTCTCCAGTGCACTGTGACACAGGATGAGAGGATGCCCACAACGACAAGCCAGACAGATTGTGACATTCCGGTGACATTATAATCTCGCGTCAACCCCTCGCCAGTCAATAGCCTGAATGCGCTAATCGTGCGTCTTGGATCAACAATTTCATGGTCTTCAAAGGGGGGGTTAGGAATTGGAAGCATGACCCCTCCACAAGGGGTGAAAAACCCCTCTTTACAGAGAGAGGCAGACAGACTGAGAGACACAGACAGAGAGAGACAGACAGACAGACAGACAGACAGACAGACAGACAGACAGACAGACAGACAGACAGACAGACAGACAGACAGACAGACAGACAGACAGACAGACAGACAGACAGACAGACAGACAGACAGACAGACAGACAGACAGACAGACAGACAGACAGAGAAAGAGAAAGAGAGAGGCAGACAGACTGAGAGACACAGACAGAGAGAGAGAGACAGACAGACAGAGAGAGACAGAGAGAGAGAGACAGACAGACAGACAGAGAGAGACAGAGAGAGAGAGAGAGAGAGAGAGAGAGGCAGACAGACAGACTGAGAGACACAGACAGAGAGAGAGAGACAGAGAGAGAGAGACAGAGGGACAGAGACAGAGAGAGAGGCAGACAGACTGAGAGACACAGACAGAGAGAGAGAGAGAGAGACAGACAGAGAGAGAGAGACAGACAGACAGACAGAGAGAGAGAGACAGACAGAGAGACAGAGAGAGAGAGAGAGAGAGAGAGAGAGAGAGAGAGAGAGAGAGAGAGAGAGAGAGAGAGAGAGAATGTTGGTGAGAATGGCTAGGCCATTTCAAGGCCTGGGCAGTACCAAAGAAGATTAATATCGCCATCTACTGGTCAGGAGTGGTATACGGTGGAGAAGCGGAGATGGGGAAGATGGAAAAAAAGCCTGACAGCTAAAGCCAGGAACTCTGCCTCACACTGAGACCTGTCAGAAACATTTAGACACAGTTGCCAAGACAATGGGCCACACATCTACAGTGGTGTATACGGCAGAAGGGGGGTGGGTGGATGGGGGGGATGACTTAAGACCTACCTCCTCTCAGTTTTAGTCAGAGGTATGTCTGTTTCCAATCAGTGAAAGAAAAAGTGACAGAAAAATATTGCCTTTTTATTTTCTTCTGGGCCTTCCAACTGGCGAGGTGAGGGTGACGTGTCTCACGTCAAGCCAAGGATGACGAGTACGACAGGGGTTCACACACTTTGTCATGCCAAGGAAGCTCAAATAGCCATATAGCCTCTGGCTGCAGCCCTCCTATTGCAAAACAGCTTTAAAATAAATCAAAAATATTTGTTTTACTATTTTTGAGGGGCTATATTCAGCTGCTACAGTGTAGATTTTCGTCTTACACAAACATTAAATTCCCATTGACAATGAATGGAGAATTTACATCCTATATGTGGACGAGCAAATCGGCTATTTTTGTCCTACACAAAGATTACATTCCCATTGACAATGAATGGAGGATGTACGATGATAAGAGCGCCCCTCACTTCACACGGGTGTGAATACCTTTGAAGAGTTTTGACAATAATCACATAGGGATAGGAGTCAATATGGATTTACTGAATTGTATTTGACTTTAGATTACTTTTTTATATATTTTTTTAATGAATGCCATCTTAATTTTCCTTCATCGTCAGGGCATGTCTTTAGGGTCACACATGAAGTCCTCTCTCAAACCTAATTTGGAGCGTTATTACAATATTATATTTAATCACACCTAACTTAGACCAGTAAGACGACTAAGGGCGAGAAGCAACCTTGCCCTAAAGGGTGAGGTCGTGTGCACGCATCCGCCTTGTTGACGGCAGACTGCTGGGCGAGCGCTGGCGCAGGGTTTGAAGTCAGATCAACATATGGAATGTTAGAACAGGTCAGCTCCATATATGGAGATCTAAGGGTGGTAGCGGGGACATTCTCTTGAGTGTAGAGGGTTTTATGAGGGCCCAGGTAGGGCCAGGCCTCAATTTCCGGGCCTGTTGAGAACTATAGTTTTTGGTGTCTGCCGGGCGCGGTTGCGCTAATAACTTTGGGGCAGGCCCGTCTAGAGTTTGAATGAACAGGTCAAGTCAGGGTTAGTCAGTCAAAAGGGATCTCCATATATGGGCATAACAGGGATTAGGGTATCAGCTGGGAATGCCCCATTATCTGAATACCCATATGTATGGGCAGATCAACATCATTTGGATCATCAGGTGGGAATAACGACGACAGTATCTGGATCTCCTTATATGGGGATAATGACACATCACTCTGACAGCAGACTAAACAGCATCAAATAAACCTCTCGGCTTTCAACCAACGCACACGGTATCTTCAACGATCTCAAATACTACAGGACCCAAGCAAGACACAGGATACAGGACACAGCACATAGGACATAGGACACAGGACTCAAGACACCACACTCAAGACAGGGGCTGATGTCACGTGATGTCACGATGACCTGGGGGCTTGTCTGGGGTGAGTGACAGGGAGAGTGACGGGGAAAGTGGGTTAGGTGACGGGGAAAGTGGGTTAGGTGTCAAAAACACAAGGTTTCATAGTTAACTGTGACCTTCGGTCGCAATAAATAAGGTTTTCTTTTCATTTCAATTTCCAAAGTCAGTGACATGAGCCGGATTTTGAATGTATAGGGAAATGTGGAGATTAAAACTCTTGACGAACCAGTCACCCTTTTCTCTACCTAGATCACCTTTTCCATCAAGTTCAGCCATATTTTTCAGGTTTTACAACATACTTAACAAAACAATGCACTCACTGTGAAGTATGTGTATGCTACGGTGCTGTCAACCAACTATTCTCACTGCAGCCCATAGGCAATAAATCTTAAACTATCATATCGTTGCTGCCGGGTAGAAACCTCTTATCTCTTATCTCCATATTTTATTGTTTTTTTTCCCCCGTAAATTAAAGTCCTACTTGATCATACTACAGCGTCACACAAAAGCATCAAAGGTAGCAGATCCAACAAGCTCGAAATGCGGCGCGAAGCGACACGTTTTGAGCCTGTACATGTTTTTTTTGTGGCTTTCGCCTTTATTTTATATTTTTTTTATGGAGGGACAGACAGTAGGCTGACAGGAAATAGGGAGAGAGATGGGGGGGTGACATGCAGTAAAGGCCGTCGGGATCGGGAGTCGAACCCGCGGCACACTGCCAGACTGGATTACCAGCCAAGGTGTCTGGACCGCTGAGCCACGGCCCAGGGAAGCGACACGTTTTGAGCCTGTGCATCTGCTACTTTTGAATTTGAATCCTGAAAAGTAACCGTTTTGGATATGAGGTTCCCCAGTCGATAATTAGCTGTGTTTATAAATCAAATGACACAATATACAATATATCCATTAGTACCATGTTGTACTATTCCTCTTGTGAGTGCCAAAAACTACGCAGCCTATGCCTCTGAAATAGCAATATTATGTACATACAGTATACAGTATACGCGGTACATACACTCTTCATACTCTGTGTGACCTTATCAAAGCATTAAAAGATGAACAGGAAATAACAAAGCCATCATAACGACATGCTGTGTGTTGCCACTACAGAACATGGCGTCCATATGCTTCTTGACTGCAGCAATCAAAGCCACAGGGCAAAGTTCAGCATGATGTAAACGCTACAACAGTGATTCTCTACGCTTTTCCTTTAAGTTCGTCCAGTTTGATATGTAATAGGCCACACAGACAGACACGTTTGATACAAATGTCCATACGCTGAAGAATGCATTTTGTTTGAAACGCTTTGCTGAAACGTTTCTGCATTGTGACGACAAACTGTGCGACCTCTCCTTCTTTTTCAAGTTTGTCTCCCATGGTCAGCACCTCCCCCCTATTGATGTGCGCCTCCTACCTCTTTGTTCTGATACAAATGTGTACCTGAATCTGCACTATAAAATCCTCACTGTTGAGTGTACACTCTCAGAGTTACAAACCCGCAAGTGTCCATTTGTCACATAATAGATAATACCATCCGTAACTATCAATCATTTAGCTGGGGACCGCCCTGGAACCACCTCAAGGACCCCCTCGGGGGTCGCCGGACCCCACATTGAGCATCACGTGCCGTCGGGAGTTGTGTGTTCAGGTTTATTTATTTATTTCTTAGCGAGGCTCCTGCAACAACAGAACGAAAAGCACAGGCAGGCGTCCCATGGCGAGCCACTGTAATGTCACACAGGGTGGCGTGTTACAGCAAAGGGGCTGAGTTGGCAAGCCGCTCAGCAGCAGACGCGCACCTGTTCTGACATTCTCTGTCGACCTTGACACAGAAAACACATGACAATGCCACTCTCTGCATTTCAAAAATGCACAGAGGGGCGTTCGACAAAGCCCCTCAACTTCTCCTTTTCTTCTTGCCCTCCTCTCTCCCCTGATACCTAAAACCACTTTCCACAGCATGCAATGGCAGCAGAGGGATAAAATGTATGACATAATCTGTTAGAAATAGCCAGGGATGGACGTGAGACAAGTCACATAGTGATAATAATAAATGAGGAAAAGAGAGATGGGGCGGGTCATATTTAGATTTGGGTGGGGATGGGGGGGGGGGGGGGGGCAAGAAGGATGTGCAATATTGCCATTGACTTACAGACCACTTTGGGCTATATATTGCGCCACCCCTTAACCCTTATCCCTAAACTTAAACCCTTTAAAATAGTTCAAATAGCTGATCTACAAGCTCACAACGTGTAGATGTAGATCGGCTAGTTGAACTATTTTAAAAGGATTTTCAAAATAGTAAAAAATGGCAAATAAGTTTAGGTATAAGGGATAAGGGTGGCGCAAGATGGAGCCCTTTATCCCTAATTCATACTGGACGGTGTCCGGTGTACAAACTGCTGATCTACAAGCGCACAACAACAACGTTGCAGAATCTGGCTTTACTGAGCGGCTCACTTGCTCTTTTGTGTCTGCAGAACTCTGTCAATTTAACTCAGAGAGTGTAAAGATTGACCTGTAAGGGTGCACCATCTCCCGCTATACTCCCTTCCTGTACATGTTCAATACAAAGCCTCTCCGTGTCCGTCCATCAGCTAGTTTAATCAAAGCGCGTCAGGCTAAAGACAGACGCCAGGAGTGCTGCAAAAGGAAAACAAATGCAGTCTTCCTGTCAATCAATCCATTAACAAGAGGACGACAGCCTTGGCGTTCGTGCCAGGAAGGGGGAGCCGGCCCAGGTGTTGGATAATTGCCGGTTGTGCCAGTGGCTCGAGCAATGACTGCTTTTTATTGTGCCAGCCTCTGTTTCACTGCTGGTCTACACTTGTGCCCCACCTTAATGATAGCTGTTAAAGCTACTCTTGCTCCTGCTGCAGACTGCCTGCGGACACAAAGAACTTGGCACGGGTTTCTCCCACCATGCTGACTGTAGTGGACTGTGGATGAGGGTATAGATGTCCTATTATTTTATCTTCCCAGTGCAGCTCAAGGAGGGGGTGCGGTTTAAAGGGATTGTTGCATAAAAAAATAGTTTTTGTAATTTTTCTTAGGTTTTCTGAGCTCAATTGCACCCAAAAAACCTGAACATTCAGTAGATTTTCTGTGGTATGGGGTTTTCTGGCTCAAACAAGTGCTCTGATTTTCCTGTGGACTGTGACATAAGAGTCCACAAATCCCATATATGACATAACAATTTGCCAGCAGATGTCACTGTTGAGGGATTTTGCCTGTTTTCATTGCAGCTCAAACGGCTTCAGAACACACAGAGAAAACCCCAGGCCACAGAAGATCCACTGAATGTTCAAAGTTCAGGTTGTGTGGGTGCAATTGTGGTCATAAAACCTAAAAGAAAAATACAAATAAATGAAAATGAATGTCATGAAACCTTTAAGAAGAGTAAACGGAAAACTAAAAAACTAAAAAAGTACTTGACGAGACGCTTCCACACCCTGGAACGTGTGCTTAAAAAGAGCAAGCCCATGCATTGTCTGTCTGGCATACAGTATCACACAAAGATCAGATATAGGAAACACAGCCAGGTGCCAGAAATGCCTCAAGTGGTTCTTTCTGTCGGGACACACTCCTTCAGGAGCAGGTGAGGAAGGCGTCATTCCAACGAGAAGAGGTAAACCGAGGCCTAAAGCTTCCTTTCGTTTTAGACGCTGTCCCTTGCCAAAAATAACAGATTTTCAAGCAAACAAGTGGGTTGGGAAAATCTGTTCTTTTCGGCAAACGACACATCGCACCACAGAGAACAAATAACTAGGCCCATTCCAAAAACAGAAGATCTACAAGCTCACAACGCATTGCGGTGTAGATTGGCATTTTTTCAGTGGACGACACCGGCGTATGACCAAGTATAAAAAGCTCTGTATTAAACTTCTTCCACAAAGCTCAGCTAGGCTCAGAAAGCCTCACAGTGAGTGCACTGACTACTCTATCACACTCCTGGCATCTATGACTAATTAAGGTACAGCATTTTAGCTTGAGTACTCTATTTAGTAAGATTTTAAGATGAATGATCACTGTTTCTATGTTCTTAGTCACTTCCATTGAGGGCCCAGTGAGTAGCGCCCACTATCTCTTTTTTTCCCCTGATTCCCATGATAAAGCCACAATCACAGGGCGCCACACACAGAGAAACCCTGAAATCCCATTAGCGTTTTGCCGTCATTATTTTTCATCAAACGCAGAAAACTGACGCGTATTAATTAATATCCATTACTAGATTTTTTTTTCTTTTCACCCCTCTAGGAGAAAAGACATTGGGGGGGAAAAGAAGCAATTAGCTTAACAAAATAATAAAAAAAATGGTTTCAGAAATCCCTGATAAATGTCCTGTAAGGTCCCGTCTAAATGTAAGAAGTGTAATACATTCTTGCTGTCATATTCCATTAAACTGCTATTACAGTCTTGATAGAACTATTAGTCACTACATTATTAATAACATTAATGTATTTACGTTTTTGGTGTACAAGCCTGCTTTCACGCAATAATTTATGAACCCGTCTTCAGATATGTTATAATGTTCTCCATCTAGGCTCTTTTGTGTTTATTATTGATTGTGAAAACAGTCAGAATTCAGAGTTAAATCCCCTCCGTGCCCCCAACCCCCTTTGTCTTAATGTATTGGAGTGGGCTGTTTGCATTAAAGGACTGGAATAAAGTGCATTTACATCTGAAGCATAACTTCATAATTTACATTCCAACATTTATTAGAGGTGACAAACGAGCATTTGGTCCACTCATGCTTTTCCACAATGCAGCACTCATTCAATCCATATAAATTACAGCTCGGGTAGTGAGTGCAAGTGCAAATTATTTTATTATATTTATGCATGTATGACTCTATAGGGGGTTACCAGTGCAAACAGGGAGTTACTAGATTAGGCCTGACTGGGGCTAACAAAGCAGCTGCGAAGTAATATGACATAAGGGATTGGACCAATCAAATTTCACATTTATTTTCAATGTTTGTACCTAATTAAAATGTGTACAATACACAGATCCTAGTGGAGTTTTTGTATTATATTTATATAGTATTTGTATGTTGTGATAAGATTTATTGGGCCCATGCCCATGACTACATGAACAGTAGTTTGAAGACAATTCCATGACATACTACAGTATGCAGGATAATTCTGCATACATAGCTCTTAAGCGGTATTGTGCTTATCCTTATCCTTAGCTAGTCCTACTCCTAATTTTATTTCATTAAGAGCCACTAGCCTAAAAGGCAATTTTATATTGCATAATTAGACGGGGCAGAAATTTCAGAAGAGTACTGTAGTTACAAATACACTGAGGGGATCGCGGTATTTAAACAAATATCTGGCGCTGCAGGGGAGCTGGCAGACAAATTAACAGCTAATAACTTACTGGGAAGCAAGATATAAAGAAAAATAATGTTCCCCTAAGTGTCAATTACTAATAGTTTTGTTCTTTGAGTTCCACACGCCTGAAAACAAGATGGGAACCAGAAAAAAGAACACAGTATTCCTCTTTTCCCTACATGTCTTGATTTGATTTGATTGAAAAGCATTTAAACCACGTTAGTACAGCATTTAG